>NC_064920.1:504606737-504906893 GCF_023897955.1 Schistocerca gregaria
GATGATTTATGTGTACGAAAATTAAGACTGAATGGACGTACTGCTCAGTCATCCATCCATGTTCCCGATGATACTCGCAATGTGGAAAGGGCATGGTTTAGCTATGATACTGAAATTGGGGAAACATGCTGTCACTTCATCGGCCAGTGTTAGAGTTAGTGTAAAATTGTTTGCGCTATCAAGTTTCATGTTTATTATTAGAGTAAATGCATGGTGTCTTTTCCATCCCAACCCTGCATTGGTTAGCAGATAATGATTGACTGATATGGCTTCTTTGAGTTGGGTGGAAAGTTTTCGTGGATGGATTGCAACTTCTAGGGGTTGCCAGCAGCGAAACAGTGATCGCGTACATGGGTGCAATATGAGGAACGCATAGTCGTCAGCTATTCCGTCAGTATGAGAGACGAGTCTAAATGTATAGGTCGTCATTCGCTTTCGAACATCAGTTTGGAGACCTACGCCAACGCCGCAAAAGTCTTCTACTTTGGTTATGTTGTAAGTGGGTTTTTATTTAAAATGAGCAGATGTGTGGCGTGTTATGGTAGTTGCAATAACAAAATGATTTACACGGTGCGATGTATAGTTTTCTGTGAGAGGCTATGTATCCAGGCGTCTTAATGTTAGTTTAGAACATGAGGCAGGCATCGAACTCGTGGCAGAAAAACGAAATGTTTGGCGTTGTACAAAAGCGTGTTAGAAAACAGTGTTTGAGACAACTAAACAGGACCAGAGGGAGCGTGTCATGCGATAATTCGCCTAGAGTATAGGTGACCAAACTTTAAAGTGGCCTTGGCGGTGTCTGTATATTTAATAGAATCGTGTCATACATACAGGTGCAGTAGCAGTAGCTGTTTGAGATGAGAGACGGTGAGGAAGGGGTTATATGGCCAGGAATGCTTGGATGGCAGCACGCTACGCTATTGTGGGAAGTATTGTGAAATCTGTTTTCCCGCGCTGGAGGCCGACCGGAGCTATGCGTCATGACTTCTAAATCGTATGAGCTTTTATAGTTCGTAATTTTTATCTGTTGGGCTGATTGATTTGATTGGACATGGATCTGTAGTACTTGTATCTAGTTTGGGGATGTATCAAATTGCGCGCATTTCCACCGAATGGTCAAAACACGGTCCTGTTGCCGTAGTTCAGGTCGTTCTGTTTCTACAGAGATTGTTGAAGGTGTGGATATGTTTTTCTCCGACTGTTGCGCAGTTCACACTTAAATTGGACCGATCACATAAGCGAAGCTGTAGAAATGGGATCAGTTGCACGATGTGTAGGGGGTGACTTAAACCATGTTGGAATTTTACTGTACAAGCTAGGTTTCGAGATATGAGAGTGCCAAAAATATGATTGATGTAATCCGATGGAGGTATGTGTTTGAATGGAGAGAGGTGATTCCAAATGACTGACATCTTTCGAACATATAGCGTAACACTAGAGCTGAGAAGCCAGTGCATTTTTTTCTTCTTACGACCTCAGCCAGCACATCACCTACTACTACTGTCTGCGTTCCTTCTCAATCAGTCATCGCCTATAACTTGGTGCATACATCGCGGAACCGCTGATATGATGTCGAGACGGAGTGCATTACAAATACTAAAGAATTATGTTGTTGGGGAGTTGGGATGGGGGGGAGGGAGTGAGGGAGTCGCAAATACCGAGTACATACCACGTTCTTTAGCCGAATAACTTTCAAAGTTCAGTGATTTTATCCCTAGGCTGCATCATTGGCTGATAATACGTATCCCTACGATCACCGTCACGGTATTTGTCCACAAAAAATCTACCTCATTCAGAGGTAATGTCGTACCTCGATCCGTAATGCGAGTATAGGTTTTAACATGGGTACTTGTGTGCACCTGTAGAATTAAGACTGATTGTGACAGTAACATGCGGTAGTTGCTGGCATCGGTTTTTTTCTTTAACATCTCACCGATTACGTGTTGCTTTCTAGGACACAGTGGCAGGAGTCGAAAGAAGAACTTAAAGAGACATGCATGCCCATCGCTGATTTTCGATCAATATCATTTGGTATGGTAGGCAATGAGTTATTGACGAAGTGGGATGATTCCTTTAAAAAAGGGCACGGCCGATTTCCTTCCCAATCCTTCCCTAACCCGAGCTTGCGCTCCGTCTCTAATGACCTCGTTGTCGACGAGACGTTAAACACTAACTACCTACCTACCAACTTAGTAGCATTGGTGGGTGCGTGATATGTTCTCATTTGAGCATCAGGTTTGTACGGTATGTGTGTTTGTGGAAAGGAGATGACTACGCCTTGTTGTAGGGAAAGTAAGGATTTGACTTGGAGTACTGTGATAGCACTGGGGGGAATATGTTCAGTTGTAAGGAAGTACAGCTATTTCCAGACCCACTGCCGACAAGAGGGTGTATTTCCGATACTTCGCTCATTCTCGAATGCTGTTCAATTGAGAGAGCGATCGTAACAATTAATTGTAAGTATAATGATAAACATATATGCGACCGGTTTTCCGGAATGATACCGAGTATGCAAAGTCCATGTTGGTAATGATGCACGTCCCCTGTTAACAGCAGCATCCATGCGAATGCAGAGGCCTCTTGGATTGTAGGAACGTACACTACTTGCCATTAAAATTGCTACACCAAGAAGAAATGCAGATGATAAACGGGTATTCATTGGATAAATATATTGTACTAGAACTGACATGTTGTTGTTTTGGTCTTCAGTCCTGAGACTGGTTTGATGCAGCTCTCCAATCTACTCTATCCTGTGCAAGCTTCTTCAGCTCCCAGTACCTACTGCAGCCTACATCCTTATGAATCTACTTAGTGTTTTCATGTCTTGGTCTCCCTCTACGATTTTTACCCTCCACGCTGCCCTCCAATACTAAATTGGTGATGCCTTGATGCTCCAGAACATGTCCTTCCAACCGATACCATCTTCTAGTCAAGTTGTGCCACAAAATCCTCTTCTCCCTAATTCTATTCAATACCTCCGCATTAGTTTGTGATCTACCCATCTGATCTTCAGCATTCTTCTGTAGCACCACATTTCGAAAGCTTCTATTCTCTTCTTGTCTAAACTATTTATCGTCCATATTTCACTTCCATACATGGCTACATTCCATACAAATACTTTCAGAAACGACTTCCTGACACTTAAATCAATACTTGATGTTAACAAATTTCTCTTCTTCAGAAATGCTTTCCTTGACATTGCCAGTCTAAAATTTTATATCCTCTCTACTTCGACCATCATCAGTTGCTCCTCAAATAGCAAAACTCATTTACTATTCTAAGTGTCTCTTTTCTTAATCTAATTCCCTCAGCATCACCCGACTTAATTCGACTACATTCCATTATTCTCGTTTTGCTTTTGTTGATGTTCATCTTATATCCTCCTTTCAAGACACTATCCACTCCGGTCAACTGCTCTTCCAAGTCCTTTGCTGTCTCTGACAGAATTACAATGTCATCGGTGAACCTCAAAGTTTTTCTTTCTTCTCCATGGATTCTAATACTTACTCCGAATTTTTCTTTTGTTTCCTTTACTGCTTGCCTAATATACAGACTGAATAGCGTCAGGGAGAGGCTACAACCCTGTCTCACTCCCTTCCCAACCACTGCTTCCCATTCATGTCCCCCGACTCTTATAACTGCCATCTGCTTTCTGTACAAATTGTAAGTTACCCCTGCCACCTTCAGAATCTGAAAGAGAGTATTCCAGTCAACATTGTCAAAAGCTTTCTCTAAGTCTACAAATGCTAGAAACGTAGGTTTGCCGTTCCTTAATCTTTCTTCTAAGATAAATCGTAGGGTCAATATTGCCTCACGTTTTCCAACATGTCTACGGAATCCAAACTGATCTTCCCCGAGGTCGGATTTTACCAGTTTTTCCATTCGGGTGTAAAGAATTCTCGTTAGTATTTTGCAGCTGTGACTTATTAAACTGATAGTTCGGTAAGTTTCACATCTGTCAACACTTGCTTTCTTTGGGATTCGAATTATTGTATGCTTCTTGTGGTCTGAGGGAATTTCGCCTGTCTCATACATCTTGCTCACCAGATGGTAGAGTTTTGTCAGGATTGGCTCTCCCAAGGCTAGCAGCAGTTCTAATGGAATGTTGTCTACTCCCGGGGCCTTGTTTCGACTCAGGTCTTTCAGTGCTCTGTCGAACTATTCACGCAGTATCGTATCTCACATTTCATCCTCGTCTACATCCTCTTCCATTTCCATAATATTGTTCTCAAGAACATCACTCCTGTATAGACCCTCTATATACTCCTTCCACCTTTTTGCTTTCCCTTCTTTGCTTAGAACTGGGTTTCCGTCTGAGTTCTTGATATTCATGCAAGTGGTTCTCTTTTCTCCAAAGGTCTCTTTAAATTTTCTGTAGGCATTATCGATCTTACCCCTCGTGAGATAAGCCTCTACATCCTTACATTTGTCCTCTAGCCATCCGTGCTTAGCCATTTTGCACTTCCTGTCGATCTCATTTTTGAGACGTTTGTATTCCTTTTTGCCTGCTTCATTTACTGCATTTTTGCTTTTTCTCCTTTCATCAATTAATTTCAGTGTCTCTTCTGTTACCCATGGATTTCTAGTAGTTCTTGCGTTTTTAACTACTTGATTCTCTCCTGCCTTCACTGTTTCATCCCTCAAAGCTACCCATTCTTCTTCTACTGTACTTCTTTTCCCCATTTGTGTCAATTGTTCCCTTATGCTCTCCCTGAAACTATGTACAACCACTGGTTCTTTCAGTTTATCCAGGTCTCATCTTCTTAAATTCCCATCTTTTTACAGTTTCTTCAGTTTTAATCTACAGTTCATAACCAATAGGTTGTGGTCAAAGTCCACATCTGCCCCTCGAAATGCCTTACAATTTAAAACCTGGTTCCTAAATCTCTGTCTTACCATTATATAATCTATCTGAAACCTTCTAGTATCTCCAGGGTTCTTCCATGTATACAACCTTCTTTCATGATTCTTGAACCAAGTGTTAGCTATGATTAAGTTATGCTCTGTGTAAAATTCTAACAGTCAGCTTCCTCTTTCATTTCTTAGCCCCAATCCATATTCACCTACTACGTTTCCTTTCTTCCTTCTCCTACTGTCGAATTCCAGTCACCCACGACTACTAAATTTTCACCTCCCTTCACTACCTTAATAATTTCTTTTATCTCATCATACATTCCATCAATCTCATCGTTATCTGCGGAGCTAGTTGGCATATAAACTTGTTTCAGACTTGTTTCAGACTTCAGAACTGACATGTGATTATATTTTCACGCAATTTGGGTGCAAAGATCCTGAGAAATCAGTACCCAGAATAACCACCTCTGGCCGTAATAACGGCCTTGGTACGCCTGGGCATTGGGTCAAACAGAGCTTGGATGGCGTGTACAGGTACAGCTGCCCATGCACCTTCAACACGATACCACAGTTCATCAACAGTTGTGACTGGCGTGTTGTGACGAACCAGTTGCTCGGCCACCATTGACCAGATGTTTTCAATTGGTGAGATATGTGGAAAATGTGCTCGCCAGGGCAGCAGTCGAACATTTTCTGTATCCAGAAAGGCCCATACAGGGCCTGCAACATGCGGTCGTGCATGATCCTGCTGAATTGTAGGGCTCCGCAGGGATCGAATGAAGGGTAGAGCCGCGAGTCGTAACACAGCTGAAATGTAACGTCCAGTGTTCAATGTGCCGTCAATGCGAACAAGAGGTGACCGAGACGTGTAACCAGTGGCACCCCATACCATCACGCCGGGTGATACGCCAGTATGGCGATGACGAATACACGCTTCCAATGTGCGTTCACCGCGATGTCGCCAACCACGGATGCAACCACTGTCTCCGAGCTGATAGTCCTTGCTGCTGCAGAAGTCGTCGAACTGTTCGTGCAGATGGTTCTTGTCTTGCAAACGTCCCCATCTGATGACTCAGGGATCGAGACGTGGCTGCACGATCCTTTACAGCCATGCGGGTAAGATGCTTGTCATCTCGACTGCTAGTGATACGAGGCCGTTGGGATCCAGCACGGCGTTCCATATTACCCTCCTGAAGCCACCGATCCCATATTCTGCTAACAGTCATTGGATCTCGACCAACGCGAGTAGCAATTTCGCGATACGATAAACCGCAATTGCGATAGTCTACAATCCGAGCTTTATCAAAGTCCGAAACGTGATGGTACGCATTTCTCCTCCTTACACGAGGCATCACAACAATGTTTCACCAGGCAACGCCGGTCAACTGCTGCTTGTAAATTATATGAATGATTTGGAGTATGTTAGATAAACGAGATCGGTATTCGCGGGTGGAAATATGATTTTTCGTGTGTTTGTTTCTAGTTACTCAGTGGTCTAGAGGACGCTCCACGTAGCTAAAGTTTCGTGTTTGTAGAGAAATGATTTCCAGTCTATAAGTCGGGAATTATGTTGCGTTAGCTATCGGGAGGTTACTGAAGTGTACTTGATATCGAGAAGTATAGCGAAAATGGTGTAATATTATGGCGAAAATACGTGTATTCTTGTAATCCCCAAGTCTGGAGATGTGCATAGAAAAGCGAGCAGGCAAGGAAGCAGAGACAGTAACGCGTTTGTGTCGAGGGGAAACGATCGCGAATTTGTAGAACAGTTCTGAGAGGTGCTTCAGATTGCTGATATGAAAGGGGTGATTTTGTATAGTGGGGTATGTGAACTGTATGTTTACTAGATCGACATGGTACTCAGTAATATACTGCTGGGATGGTGTTCGGTTTCACGCTCCAATATTCTTGCGAGTCTGGTATGTATTTGATGATTTATAGACAATTTTTGTGAGGTTTAGTTGTCGATGCGAAATGGTGATCAGTGTAAAGTAGTTTATTACCGCTGAACGCCGCGTCTGTAGAAAGAAAGAATAGGCTGACGGTGCTTCCCTAGGACTGGGGGGGGGGGGAGGGGGGGGGGATCGTGACATATAGACGGTGTGAGTGTAGATGTACGATAACTTTTTCGGGTGCTGTATAGATATAAAGGATAACTGCACTGTTTGTGTAAAATGTGTGTATATAGTAAGTTACTGTGACTTACACTGAATAAATTGTGTATATATTGATTTATAAAAATAGTATGGTTTATCATATGGCATGACTATAGAGGATGACTGTGTCTCTTATCGTGTGGGACGTATAGATTGAGAAGATTTGTAATGACAAGGGTATGAGATAGTGTTTTTAAGTGGAATACTGATACTGAAGCACAGTCGTCAAGAGGAGAGATTACCTGTACCTCTGCTTGGAGGGTGCGCTCTGTAAATAAGCCCCCTGTCCAATCGCGTCATCTACGGTACCTACATACAACTTTCGCCTGTGTTCGGGTGCGGCTCGCGGCTGCGCTCCCGCCTGGACGCATCATCATCTATGACTAGGCGATAGCAATTTCTCACGTGTGAAGTATGAAAGGAATATGGCCGCTTGCAGGACCTGGGAGGGGCCTGTGCGCGTTTTGACATCTGATGGATGCGTCACTTGTCGCTACCTCCTGTATACTCTACTAGACAGGGGGTGGCGGACTGTGCTTGTGTGAGTTGATTGAATTATTCTGCGAGCAGGTCTGTAGCCTGTGCTATGTGCTATTTGGACAGTGTATGAGTACTGACCGTGTCTACACACGAGTATGAAGCATTATTTAGGAGGAGTCTAAATGTCTGTAATTAAATTATTTACGTAAATTAGAAGTTGTTTGGGTGCAAGCATAAGATGGCGAATGTTTTGCCTCAGTGTGATAAATATATTCGATTCCTAAATACGATGTTCCAAAATAAACAGAGTGCCCTCCTTCTTTACTCTCCCCAGCAGCCCAGTGCAACCTGAGTCCTTTTGGCACCATTCTCGCCCCTACAGACCACCATATGGGATTAGGTCATAGGAGGGCTGACAGTACGATCTGCTGGCAGTAATGTGTACTAGGTCACTTGGACACTAAATCTTGTGGTGGATACACTGCCTGCAAAATAAAGACTTGTGTTCAGATCAGTTTTCCCATTTCACCCCAACATCTTGTATGACCTCATGTGCTGTGCACATTAGTACACGTTAGTACAGGTTAGTGCACGTTAGTACATGTTAGCCTGCCAACATGGGTCGATAAGGGGGCGTGTTGCTGGGTTGAGGATCGTGGTGGAGACTTTAACTACTTGATTCCAAGTCGAAGTGGGTGCGGCATTGGTAAAAATTGGTTCCAAGTCCTAGGTTCTATGAAGTCCAATCACATGACTAATGCAGTAGCCAATAGGAGTGCAGCATTCTAGAAGTTGGAGGTGCTACGTCACGAATGAACACCGCACTGATAGTGGGAAAATGTGGAAGTTATCGTTTGATTATTGAATATTGAAATTGTAAATCGGCTTATTGAACATGATTAAAATTGAAATGGTATTAAGTACTTCGGTAATTGTTAGGTTAGATGAGCTATGTTGGTGTCACTTGTGTTCAGTTAAATTCGTTAGCATATTTATAGAAGACTATGTCAGGCGTGAGTATAAAGGTGTGGGCTTGAGGCTGTGATGTAAGTGGTCGCTCACAGACTGCTGACGGGGCTCGTGTCCAGTTATAATTCGCGCAAGAGAGAGAGAGCAGACGATCTTGTCATCACCCGACTTCACGGTAGTGGCCTCTGGTGGCCACGACATGAACTAAGTCAGTTCAGCTCTGGAGCTTGTGGTGAACACATTGGGTGCCATCATCTTGAATACTGGTACTTGCATCATGATCTGACGTCAGAAGAGCGTCCTCTGGTGGCATCGATATGAACTAAGGCAGCTGGGCTCTGGAGCTCGTGGTAAACACACTGGATATGGCCATCTTGAATAATGCTACTTGCATCATCACCTGACATCACAGCGGCCTTCTCTGGTGGCGACGATATGAACTAAGCCAGTTGGAGTCCAGATTCAGTGGAGAACACATATGCTTGAAATTGGTTAAATAATAAAGAAAAGTAGTTTTTTCCGCCATTTTCTTTGCTTAGTAGAGATAAGGGTGGAGTGATGCATTATCTTGTTGGGATTTGAACTTCGCCCCATTTTTCTGGGCGAATGGGCGTGGCACTTTCCCGTCAAAATTCGAACTTCCCGGCAAAATCCGCCATCTTGATTGACGTCATCGGCTCCATCTTGGATGACGTCATCGCCGCCATATTGTATAACGGTAGTTTGGATTGGTGCAGGCTTTGTTCCAATACTCATGGTGCCACACAGCTGGCCAGCTCTACACTGAATGGATTTCGTGAGGTGCTACATCCCCTCTCCCCCACCCCCACCCTTCCAGCCTGTTTCTCAGCTCGCCATCTGCACCACATGCACACAGAAACGTCACTACCCTTGATGAAGTGCATCAGGTAACGTGCCTTGATGCAGTGCACTCTCATTCCAGTTTAGATATAAGCAAATTACATAAATTATAAGTATCAAGACATCTACAGCATATCAGAACTAAATCTATTGCTCGAATCAGAAAGCATCTGAAATACACACAAAGTGGAGAATAGTAGTTCATCTGAAATACACACAAAGTGGAGAATAGTAGTTCACAGTATTCTATTCTGATGGCGCTGCATCCAAATAAAACACAAAGAATCTGCAGTATGTGTGGAGAATTAGCTAGCGTTTCAGTCTGATAGCTACTTGGACAGATGTATTGTAAACGACTTGACTGGTAACCATCTCCACCATAAAATGAGCTTTCATGATATTTTGTTGTGGTAATTACTCTTCACATCTATTAGTATAACCTGATAGTTGTCCCAGGCTGAAGATGAAATCCTGTATTTTGCAAATAACATTCCACAAAAATGTGAAATCTATAATGCCGATTATTATTAACTATAGATCAGATCGAACATGATGGGTAATCATGGGTACTTTTACGAGTGTGCATTCATAGTAGTGTAGCATCTTTGACCTGTAGGAGATTTACACATATAATACACTGAAGTGCCAAAGAAACTGGTATAGGCAAGCATATTCAAATACTAGTGTTGCTGCCTCCTGACACTGGGTGCCAGGTTCGATTACCGGCCGGGTTGAGGATTTTCTCTGCTTGAGGCTGGGTGTTTGTGTTGTCCTCATCATCATTCATGGCAGTGGCTAGATTGGACTGTTTCAATCTTGGATTGTGTAAAAGTAGGGTCTTCATATGGACACTGATGACCACGCAATTGAGCGCCGCACAAACCAAACATCATCATGATTATCATCATCATATTCAAATAAGGAGAGGTGGAAACAGGCAGAATTCGGTGTTGTGCTCGGCAACAACTATATAAGACATCAAGTGTCTGGCGTTGTTGTTAGATCCGTTACTGCTCCTGCAGTGCCAGTTTATCAAGGTTTAAGTGAGTGTGAAAGTGGTGTTATAGTCGTCGCACGAGCGATGGGACACAGTATCTCCTAGCTAGCGATGCAGTGGAAAATTTCGCATACGACCATTTCACGTTGTACTGTAAATATCAGAAATCTGGTAAAATATCAAATCTCTGACATCGCTACGGCCAGTAAAACATCCTGCAAGAACGAGATCAATGAAGACTGAAGAGAATTATTCAACATGACAGAAGTCTAACAATTCAGCGAAAAAATATCAATATGGGCTTTTGGAGCCGAACCCTTGATAACTGCAAGACACAAAGCTTTACATGTCGCCTGGGCTCATCAACAGCGACATTGGACTGTGGGTGACTGGAAACATGTTGCCTAGTCGGACGAGTCTCGTTTCAAATTGTACCGAGCGGATGAACATGTACAGGCATGAAGACAGCCTCATGAATCCATGGACCTTGAATGTCAGCAGGAGACTGTTCAATCTGGTAGAGGCCCTATGATGGTGTTGGGCATGTGCAGTTGGAGTGATATGGCACCCCTGATATGCTTAGATATGGCTCTGACAAGTGACACATACTTAAGCATCCTGTCTAATCACCTGCCTTCATTCATGTCCATTGTGCATTCCGACGAACTTTCGCAATTACAGTGGGACAATGCGACACCCGAAACATCCAGAATTGCCCCAGAGTCGCTTCTAGAACAATCTTATGAGTTAAAACACTTCCGCTGGGCACCAAACTCCCCAGACATGAACATTTTTGAGCATATCTGGGATGCCTTGCAACGCGCTGCTCAGAAGAGATCTACACCCCCTCGTACTCTTACGGATTTATGGGCAGCCCTGCAGGATTCATGGTGTCAGTTCCCTCCAGCACAACTTCAGGCATTAGTCGAGTCCCTGCTACATCGTGTTGCGGCACTTCTACATACTTGCGGGGGCTCTACACGATATTAGGTACATGTACCAGTTTCTTTTGTTCTTCAGTGTATTATCTGTTGTAGCGTTACAGCACCAATGTAACACACGGAAAAGTTATGTCGTGCTCATCTGATCAGTTCATAAGCTCTTAATAGGTTATGTATAAACTCTGTACAACTCATTGACTCTTTAGGTATCCATACTTTCGCTAGCAAGACAGTCAGATTTCTAGAGATATACAGCTCTTCTTTTCATCCCCATAGCTACTGTCGTGGAGATAATGATTTTCTTCTAGAGTTTGTCATTATTCTTAACACTAGCTAAGGAAAGCAATGGGAAGCCATTGTTTTTGCCAACCATAATAAACTGAGGTGACAAAAGTCACGGGTTACCTCCTAATATCACACCAGACCTTTTTCCCAGAGTAGTTCCCCAACTAGACATAAAATGGACTCAACACGTCGTTGTAAGGCCCCTGTAGAAACGTTGAACCACGCTACCTATATAGAGATCCATAATTGCGAAAGGCTTACCAGTGCTCGATTTTGTACGTGAACTGGCCTCTCGGCTATGTCCCAAGAATGTTCGATGGGACACATGTCTGGCGATTTGGATGGAAAAACCATTCGCTCAAGCTATCCAGAATGTTCTTAAACCAATTGTGAACAATAGTAATCCAGTGACACGGCTCATCGTCGTGGAAACATGAAGTCCACGAAACGGGTGCAAATGATCTTCACATAGCCGAACATAAGTATTTCCAGTCAACGATCGGTTCAGTTGCACCAGAGGACCCAGTCCATTTCGTGGAAATACAGTCCATACCATTATAGACCACCGCCAGCCTGTACAGTGCGTTGTTGACAACTTGGGTTTTGGAACCGCGCGACCGCTACGGTCGCAGTTCGAATCCTGCCTCGGTCATGGATGTGTGTATTGTCCTTAGGTTAGTTAGGTTTAAGTAGTTCTAAGTTCTAGGGGACTGATGACCTCAAAAGTTAAGTCCCATAGTGCTCAGAGCCATCTGAAACATTTTGAACAACTTGGGTTCGTGGCCTATCATCGGCTCTTAACAACTGAAATCTGGACTCGGCCGACCGGGCCATGGTTTTCCACTCGTCTAGGGGATCACTGATATGGTCACAAGCCAGGTGAGGCGCTACAGGCGATGTCGCGCTAACAGCAAAGGCACTGGCGTCAGTAGTCCGCTGCCGTAGCCTATTAACACCAAATTTCGCCGATCTGTCCTAAGGGATACGTTCGTCGCACGTTCCGCATAGATTTCTGGAATTATTTCCCGTAGTTTTGCTTGTCTGTTAGCACTGACAACTCTATGCAAACGCTGCTGTTCTCGGTCATTAAGTGAATTCTGTGTGTTGTTCATGGTGAGAGGTAATGCCCAGAACCTGGTATTCCCGGCACACTCTTGGCACTATGGATCTCGGAATACTGAATTCCCTAATTACACTCCTGGAAATGGAAAAAAGAACACATTGACACCGGTGTGTCAGACCAACCATACTTGCTCCGGACACTGCGAGAAGGCTGTACAAGCAATGATCACACGCACGGCACAGCGGACACACCAGGAACCGCGGTGTTGGCTGTCGAATGGCGCTAGCTGCGCAGCATTTGTGCACCGCCGCCGTCAGTGTCAGCCAGTTTGCCGTGACATACGGAGCTCCGTCGCAGTCTTTAACACTGGTAGCATGCCGCGACAGCGTGGACGTGAACCGAGTGTGCAGTTGACGGACTTTGAGCGAGGGCGTATAGTGGGCATGCGGGAGGCCGGGTGGACGTACCGCCGAATTACTCAACACGTGGGGCGTGAGGCCTCCACAGTACATCGATGTTGTCGCCAGTGGTCGGCGGAAGGTGCACGTGCCCGTCGACCTGGGACCGGACCGCAGCGGCGCACGGATGCACGCCAAGACCGTAGGATCCTACGCAGTGCCGTAGGGGACCGCACCGTCATTTCCCAGTAAATTAGGGACACTGTTGCTCCTGGGGTATCGGCGAGGACCATTCGCAACCGTCTCCATGAAGCTGGGCTACGGTCCCGCACACCGTTAGGCCGTCTTCCCCTCACGCCCCAACATCGTGCAGCCCGCCTCCAGTGATGTCGCGACAGACGTGAATGGAGGGACGAATGGAGACGTGTCGTCTTCAGCGATGAGAGTCGCTTCTGCCTTGGTGCCAATGATGGTCGTATGCGTGTTTGGCGCCGTGCAGGTGAGCGCCACAATCAGGACTGCATACGACCGAGGCACACAGGGCCAACACCCGGCATCATGGTGTGGGGAGCGATCTCCTACACTGGCCGTACACCTCTGGTGATCGTCGAGGGGACACTGAATAGTGCACGGTACATCCAAACCGTCAGCGAACCCATCGTTCTACCATTCCTAGACCGGCAAGGGAACTTGCTGTTCCAACAGGACAATGCACGTCCGCATGTATCTCGTGCCACCCAACGTGCTCTAGAAGGTGTAAGTCAACTACCCTGGCCAGCAAGATCTCCGGATCTGTCCCCCATTGAGCATGTTTGGGACTGGATGAAGCGTCGTCTCACGCGGTCTGCACGTCCAGCACGAACGCTGGTCCAACTGAGGCGCCAGGTGGAAATGGCATGGCAAGCCGTTACACAGGACTACATCCAGCATCTCTACGATCGTCTCCATGGGAGAATAGCAGCCTGCATTGCTGCGAAAGGTGGATATACACTGTACTAGTGCCGACATTGTGCATGCTCTGTTGCCTGTGTCTATGTGCCTGTGGTTCTGTCAGTGGGATCATGTGATGTATCTGACCCCAGGAATGTGTCAATAAAGTTTCCCCTTCCTGGGACAATGAATTCACGGTGTTCTTATTTCAATTTCCAGGAGTGTATTTCCGAAATGGAATATCCCATGCGTCTAGTGCTAACTAATGTTACATGTTCATCGTCTGTTAAATCTTGTCATGTGACCAAAATCAAGTCGAAAACTTTTTCACATGAATCACCTGACTAAAAATGACAGCTCTGCAAATACATTGCCCTTTTATACCATGTGCACGTGATACTATTTCCATCTGTACATCTGCATATCGCTGTACCATGAGTTTTGTCACGGCAGGTGTAGGCTCAAATGTTAGTATATTGGAATAGTGCTCGAAAACGTCGGAAAGGAGACAGTTTACTGCCTTAAGGGACACATGAAAGGTCTGTTTATGTAGTGCATTCAGAACTGGATCTGCTTCAAAAAGAATGGCTAGATTCCATCTAAATGTGGCGGATTAGGTGCTGGATATCTAGACCTATGGATGGTAGTAGCCGTTTTGAAAGCGAATAGAAGCCTACCAGTTTATCGCAAAATAAAATCTTGTAGCTGGGAACAAACTGGATCGTGTGTTTGTCCTTGTGCACTGGCAAACAGTGTACACTAGGACAATCACTGTACCCAGTATCAGTTAATAACTGGTATGTGGAATAGCTGCTGAGAGCTGTGTAACTGTGTTCTGCAGTTTGCATGCTGGGGTGATAATCCCTAAGCACAATTAATGTGTTACGCATAAGCTGATAAAAACGTGAGTATAAAGCTTCATTCACATCTGAATCTGTTTAAAAAGCGCACCTACATTGCATTTAAATGTAGCGGACTAGATGTCGTACTCTTGGCAACGTAACAGCCTTTTTCAGAGTTTAAAACTCAACCAGACTGCCTTTATAGAGTAACAGCTCTCATCGATAATTCGTATAACGAAAAATTGTTAAATTAAAATTCTATGCAACCATACAACATTGGAAGAAGGAGCTGTCCACAACTGTAAATTTTGATATGTGATTTGGTGTACAAACCTCATCTGAAATGCATGCTCCTTTTTACCAACCTCCATGTTCTGCACTGACAGTGAAGCACATGCAATGTGTTAAGCACAAATGGCGATCGTCGACTATCCCCTGGTCCACTTTTGCACAACATACATTGTGCATATATTGTGAGAATGCTTGTGTGAACACTGTGGCGTGATCATGTTCCCAAAATTACGTGTATATGTTCTACTGGCAGGCTGGCTGCTTCCACTCAGTGAAACACCATCATGCAGTTGTATTTTTTGCAGGACCTAGTCAGCCACAAGCGTGCATACACATAATTTCGGAACTCAATCACACCACAACATTAGCATGTGCATTCTCACAACATAAACAATATTGTGCAAAAGTTGGCCTGGGCATGGTCGGTCATCAGCACTCATGCTTGCGGGCTTTCAAAAATAGAATGAAATGATGATGGCCATCAACTACGTACCCTCTGACTCAGAGTTGCAAATATTAGAAGTTTTGGCTGGTTTCTTTGTCTAGGGGCTGGGATATGTAGTTGCCACATTTCAGGCCAAATACTGCTGAGTCTACAGTATACGATAAGAATACATACATGAATCGAATGGTCAAAAGTTTCTATCATTCGGCAATTGCGGATTATGAAAGTAACATATAAATTTATAAATGGAAGATTGCAGTTAAATAAAATCTTCAGGTACTATCTTAACGACATTAAATGATGAGTAGAATAGCAGAAGTAATTTTGAGAGTGCCATACGTTTTTGCAAAACACTTATTGGTGTTGATGGTCCAGAAATTAAATAAAATATAAGTTGGATAACAGGCAAACAATAGATTCCTACTGCACGTAATTAGTTATGAAAAACTACATAGCTCGAGGGATATTCATCTCTAAACGCACACTACATCTTCACTGCAGAAGCCACTGAAATATCACAAGAGCTCAAGTAGGCACTCCGAAATATTTCTATCTTCTGTGACAATTCGCAAATTGCTCCACTGTCCGAGTCTTTCCCGCGACTGCCCATCGCACCTTCACGTCCAGCACTCTCCGTGTCCGGTGCCGTACTCCTCCGACTCCTCCTCCATTCACTTAGGTAGTCGTCTCCCTTAACAACGAGCGCTGTGATTGGCGATAGCGCTTCCGTCATGTCTCCAAGCCAACACATACCAGCTGCTGGATTTACATAATAAAAACTTGAAATTATATAAATATTCCCATGGCTGGACCATAAACACGCTCTAACATACATTATTAAATACATAAATAAATTAAATAGACATACATCAACGGAATTGCAAGCAAAAGTAGGTCAGTAACCTAATGTCTGTGTGCTTTCTAAACACATTAAATAATTGACCAATTTCTTCATGAATAGCATATATCGGATATAAACAAAGACATAGATGCATAAATATATTTATAAGCATGCTGCTACCGTTTTTTGGTGTAGCTGTGGAGTACTTATGGCCTGACGCGATCGATAGTAATCATCCATTTTGACCTCCAATAACTCATGCACTATTGAAGTTACATGCCTGTAATTCATGCCAATTTTGGTGTACACATCGATCGACGAAATCAGATCAAGCGTTTAGATTTTGGAAATTCGTTGCTCGGTGTTATTTGTATAATTTACAGTCAGATATTAAACTTTAAACTAATAAAGATATTGAAAATCTGATTACACCTACAAAATCGTCGTGCAAATAAACGTAACGTTCGTGTTTTTTTTTTTTTTTAGGTATCACCATTCATCTGGCTACCATTAATTTCTATACAAACTGTGAAATGCTGCTATTATGGTTTCACAAGTCCGCCATCTTTGGCACTCCTGGCATAGACACCTCCTTCATCGACACAAAGCACCGTCCTCGTCACAGCGTCAACATGGAATTCCCAGCCACGCGATTCAGCTGGACCCCTCTTGCTTCGGCCAACGTCCGGCACCAAGTGGCCAGCCTGCCGAGCGGCCCGCGGCCACCGAGCGGCCTGTGCGACCATGGAAACTCTGTACTTAGAATATTTTCAGGGCACCACAATTCGCCCATTACCTCACATGTTAAACATGTGGCATGTGCTCGCAACTGCTAGCACAGAGCATGGAGACTAGGAAAAAAAAGTACACACTGAGGTGTGTACATCAAACCACATACTAAAACCTGCTGTTGTGGACGGCTTCCATTTCTAACACTGTATGACGCTGTAGAAGCTTAAATTATCAAATTTTCTGCTGACGAATTAAAACCATTATTTCATAGGTTTTAAATTTTGCAAACGGTTTTTATGTTGCTAACTGTACTATATCTAGTCTACCACATACAGACGCAAAGTAGGCATGCTTTTTTAGTAGCTCCAGATATGAGTGGAGCTTTATAAGTAGATTTCTTTGTGTGTCCCTCAGTGCAGTAAATGATTTCGATTCCGACATTTTCCATCAGTACTCCAATTAATGGTTACACATAACGATACTTAAGGACTTATACCCCAATAGACAAACTGCAGAGTACAGTTAAACACCATGCATCAACTGTGCTGTAAGTTATTCGTTAAAAGATAATACATGGAAGCGATTGGCACAGAGTACTGTGCAGCATTTGTAAAATACTGTTTGTTGGTCATAGTACAGAGTCAAAAAGACGATCCATTCCATACCCAGCTATTGTTGTTGTCGTCTTCAGTCCAGAGATTGGTTTGATGCAGCTCTCCATACTATTCTATCCAGTGCGAGCTTCTTCATCTCCCAGTACCTACTGCAACCTACATCCTTGTGAATTTGTTTAGTGTATTCTTCTCTTGGTCTCACTCTACGATTTTTACCCTCCACACTGCCCTCCAATACTAAACTGGTGATACCTCGATGCCTCAGAATGTGTCCTCCCAACCGATTCCTTCTTTTAGTCACGTTGTGCCACAAATTCATCTTCTTCCCAATTCTATTCAGTACCTCCTCATTAGTTGTGTAATCTACCCATCTAATCTTCAGCATTCTTCTGATGCTGCACATTTCGAAAGCGTCTATTCTCTTCTTGTCTAAACTTCTTATTGTCCATGTTTCACTTCCATACATAACTATACTCCATACAAATACTTTCAGAAAAGACTTCCTAACAAATCTCGGCCGGCCGCGGTGGTCTCGCGGTTAAGGCGCTCAGTCCGGAACCGCGTGACTGCTACAGTCGCAGGTTCGAATCCTGCCTCGGGCATGGCTGTGTGTGTTGTCTTTAGGTTAGTTAGGTTTAAGTAGTTCTAAGTTCTAGGGGACTGATGGCCATAGATGTTAAGTCCCATACTTCTCAGAGCCATATGAACCATCCTAATAAATCTATACTTGATATTAACAAATTTCTCTTATTCAGAAATACTTTCCTTGCCATTGCCAGTCTACATTTTATATCCTCTCTACTTCACCATAATCAGTTATCTTGCTCCTCAAATAGTAAAACTCACCTACTACTTGAAGTGACATTTCCTAAAGTAATTCCCTCAGCATCACCTGACTGCATTCGACTGCATTCCATTACCCTCGTTTTACTTTTGTTGATTTTCATCTTATATCCTCCTTTCAAGATACTGTCCATTCCGTTCAACTGCTCTTACAACTCCTTTGCTGTCTCTGAAATAATTGCAATATAGTCGGAAAATTCCAAAGTTTTTCTTTCTTCTCTGTGGATTTTAATTCCTACTGCAAATTTTTCTTTTGTTTCCTTTACTGCTTGGTCAATATACAGACTGAATAACATCAGGGATAGGCTACAACCCCTTTTTACTCCCTTATCAGCCACTGCTTCCCTTTCATGCTGCTCGATTCTTATAACTGCCATCTGGTTTCTGTATAAATTGTATATAGCCTTTCGCTCACTGTATTTTACTCCTGCCACCTTCAGAATTTGAAAGAGAGTATTCCAGTCAACATTGTCAAAAACTTTCCCTACCTTCTAAGATAAGCAGTAGGATCAGTATTACCTTACATGTTGCAACATTTCTATGGAATCCAATCTGAAATTCCCCAACGACGGCTTCTACTAGTTTTTCCATTTGTCTGTAAGAATTCGACTTAGTATTTTGCAGCTGTGTCTTGTTAAACTGATAGTTCGGTAGTTTTCACACCTGTCAGCACCTGCTTTCTTTGGGATCGGAATTATTACATTCTTCTTGAAGTCTGAGGGTATTTTGCCTGTCTCATACACTTGTTCACCAGGTGGAAGAGTTTTGTTATGGCTGGCTCTTCCAATGCTGTCAGTAGTTCTAATGCAATGTTGTCTACTCCCAGAGACTTGTTTCAACTTAGGTTTTTCAGTGCTTTGTCAAATTCTTCACGCAGTTTCATATCTCCCGTCTCATATCTCGCAGTATCATATCTCCCATCTTCATTGCCACAATACTGCCCTCAAGCACATCGCCCTTGTATAGACCCTTTATATACTCCTTCCAACTTTCTGCTTTTCCTTCTTGGCTTAGAACTGGTTTTCCATCTAAGCTCTTGATATTCATACAGGTGGCTCTTTCTTATCCAAACATCTCTTTAATTTTCCTGTAAGCAGTATCTATCTTACTCCTAGTGATACATGCTTTTACATCCTTAATTTTGTGCCCGAGCCTGCTCTGCTTAGGCATTTTGCACTTCCTATCGATCTCATTTTTGAGAAGTTTGTATTCCTTTTCACCTGCTTCATTTACTGCACTTTCTTATTTTCTCCTTTCATCAGTTAAATTCACTATCGCTTCTGTTACCCAAGTATTTCTACTATCCCTCATCTTTTCACCTACTTGATCCTCTGCTACCTTCACTATTCCATCTCTCTAGCTACCCATTCTTCTTCTGCTGTATTTCTTTCCCCTGTAATTGTCAATCGCTCCCTAATGCTCTCTCTGAACTGCTCTACAACCTCTGGTTTCTTCAGTTCATCCAGGCCCCGTCTCTTAAATTCTTACCTTTTTGCAGTTTCTTCAGTTTTAATCTACAGTTCATAACCAATGAATCGCCCCCTGGAAATTTCTTACAGTTTAAAACTTGGTTCCTAGATCTCTGTCTTACTATTATATAATCTATTTGAAATCTCCCAGTGTCTCCAGGCCTCTTCCACATATACAACTTTCTTTCATGATTCTTCAACCAAGTGTTAGCTATGGTTAAGTTATGCTCTGCACAAAATTCTACCAGGCAACTTCCTCCTTCATTCTTTACCCCCATTCCATATTCACCTACTACTTTTTCTTCTCTTCCTTACCATACTATCGAATTCCATTCTTGTATAACTGTTAAATTTTCGTCTCCCCTCACTGTCTAAACAAATTATTTTATTGCATCATACATTTCTTCAATCTGCTCATCATCTGCCAAGCTAGTTGGCATATAAACTTGTAGTACTGTGGTAGGCATGGGTTTCATGTCCATCTTCGCTACAGTAATGCGTTCACTATGCTGTTCGTAGTAGCTTATCTGTGGTCCTATTTTTTAATTTGTTATTAAACCTACTCCTGCATTAACCCTATTTGATTTTGTATTTATAACCCTGTATTCACATGACCAGAAGTCTTGTTCCTCCGCCCACAGAACTTCACGAATTCCCACTATACCTAATTTTAACCTATCCATTTCCCTTTATAATTTTCTGAACTACCTGCCCAATTAAGGGAACTGACATTCCATGCTCCGACCTGTAGAATGCCAGTTTTGTTTCTCTTGATAACGACATCCTCATGAGTAGTCCCATCTGAAGATCCAAACAGGGGCTATTTTACTCCCTGAATATATTACCCAAAAGGACCCCATCATCATTTAACCACACATTAAAGATGCATGCCCTTGGGAAAAATTACACCTGTAGTTTCCCCTTGCTTTCAGCCATTCACAGGACCAGCACAGCAATGCTGGTTTGGTTGATGTTACAAAGTCAATCATCCAGACTGCTGCCCCTGCAACTACTGAAAAGGTTGCTGCCCCTCTTTAGGAACCACACGTTTGTCTGGCCTCTCAACGGATACCCCACTGTTCTGGTTGCATCTATGGAACAGCTATCTGTGTCGCTAGGACACGCAAGCCTCTCCATCATAGCAAGGTCCATGGTTCATGGGGGGTCCATATCCAGCTATAAGACTTTATTTTGGCCTTAAGTGATATTCATTTCCTTGGTAATCTGCCACTTCTATGCACAAGACTAGATGTACAGCACTCAGGCCGCCACATTTAGATACAGTGCAAGCATCTCTCTTTTTTAAGCATACCCAGATGTGAAAGCAGTTTTATAAACACATGTTTAGTTTGTCTTTTGAAGTAGTAAACAGTCTAGATTCTGGTATTTTCGACCACAGTTCCAGTGTGTGGTTATTTCTGCTCTCTATGGCTGGCAAAAGCCAGCAGTTTTCTTTGTTAATGTTGAGAATACAGACAAACTCTAGTAAGAGTCGTTGTCTCTATGACATAACCATGGGAATGCAAATAATAGGTGTACATCTCTTGAGCCCCAACTGTCTTGCTGGTAAAGATATAGATACCAAAAGGAATCAATGTGCTGAGCAGATTTTACAGTTACCTGTGAAGAGCTTATAAGCTGATCACATGACCATGGCATCGTTTTTCCATCTGGTACATTAGTGCTCCAATGCTACAACAGATAATATTATATGTGTAAGTGTTCAACAGTTCCATAATGCAACACTAATATCAACAGACATTCTCAAAATTACTTCTGATTACCCATCTTGTTCGAGCCAGTCTATATCTATTTAACTCCTGCATAACAGGTTTTGAATTTTTGTCGTGTGTTATGTGCAAAATATGGGATTTGTTCATCAGCCTGGGACACCTGCCAGTTTGGATGTGGAGTATAATTATCACAATAAAATACCATGGGAGTTTGTTTTACTGTGGGGGAGAGTAAACAGTTCAGTGTTCAGACACACATATGTCCAAATAACTATCAGATTGAAACGATAACTAATTCTGAAAAAGTATTGGAGATTCATTTTGTTTTATTTCGACTGTGATGCAGTGCCACCATAAACAGCATACTAAAAACTATTATCCTGTACGCTGTAAGCGTATCCAAGGCTTTCCTATTAGAGCGATGGATTTATTTCTCATATACTGTAAACTTACATGATTTGCGTATCACTAAACTGAAATGAGGGTACACTGCGTCAACATGCATGCCGCCCATGCATGGTCAGTGGCATCTCTGTGTGCCTCTAGCGTGGCTAGCGAGTTGAGAGGCAGGCTGGAATGGTGAAGGGATGCAGTATCTAGCAATATGCAGTCAGTATAGAGCTCGCCGACTGTGTGATATCCTGGTAGTGAACAGTCTCTCTCCACCTCAGTTGCAAAAAGATGTGGTTCTTATACGTACATGGATGTAGGACGTTCGTTGTTCCAGAATTCAGGGAGGAGGGCAGCAAAACGGCGTTTTTCTTACCCATCTGGAGGGTCGTCTATAGTGGGTAGCTCAGGAAGCAATTTTGGCAGCTGGGGCCTATGCGTTTGGCGGGATTACATGGAACTTATTTTTGCTTTAGGTATCACTTTACTGTGCAAGGACGTAAAGAAGTGGAAATGGTCATGTTATGAAATGCTTTCAGAGGATGCAACGACTCTTTTGTGGGTAGCAATAGTTTGTCTTTCTTTCTAATGGAGGCAGTGCCTTTAATCGTGCTAAGGGCAGCCATAAAATTACGCATATGGAGATGTCTTGTATTTTGACTTATTCCACCAATTTCAGCAGGTGATCACATTTGAAAAGAGCAATATGTGAACATGCTAACATCACTTTCTGTGCAGCTATATTTCAGTATTAAAATATCTTCTTCCTCACATGTAAATGACACATACTGTAGTTGTAAATCGGAGCTTAACACAAAACAGTAGATCTTGCATGTGGTAGAAGAAGTGTTACAATAGTGTTTCGATTTCCTCGTTAAATAATTAAAACTGCAGAGAAAAAGGTAATAGTTTGTGTTTGATACGTTGGTTCTTTTTTCTTAAGACCTGCAAAACAAAATTTCTTGACTGTATTGTGCTAAAATGAATATTTTTCTCATGCTATGTTAATATAGCACTTGTTTCGTCGCACGGCCCTTGGTTTACACATGGCAGTAATATTTTTCTGACATGCTGTGGCTTGGAAAACTACCTAGTCAGTACTTTCAGCAATCTCCAACTCGGTAAAAATTCATATGAATAGGGACAGCGAAATAGCGAAATGCATAAACGACATATGTAGAACAAATACTCTAACATGTGCAATTGTTAACACTTATTCACAGCCTCAAAATATTTGATCTAAATGTGTTACACAATCTCAGTATCTGTGGCCTGCTTACAAAACAGCCCAATACTTAGCTGCTAGATGTAAAAGCTATTAATTATGGTAAAATGTGCTACCATTTTAGGTCACATGCACATCATTTGTTTAGAGTATTAACATTTTTCTAGAACTCAGACACTCTACAATGCTGAAATATCTCATGTTAATATTTGCAGAATTGTGTAGAATATGCTATGATGTCACAAACACCACAGTCTGAAAGTCTCTGCTTCTCGCCACAGCAACTGACAAAAGTTCATGCAACGGGGATAACAAAACCAAATTAATTACTTATAACAAATACTCACATTACATCCCTCTCACTACAAAGCACAGATCTGGGATGGAGAGCAAAATAAATTGTCTAAGAGCAGAGTACCACTAAGGCTATTGGCTGAGATCAACAGTGATTGTTCGATAAATAATTCACATTGTTCAGATACTTTTGAGTACAGGCTACATTGTGATTGCCACCCGGAGTGGACCAGAGCTGTAGGCCAAACATAGTAGTGTTCTCTCTTGGTAGTGCCACATGGCCATTAGAGGCACAGTCTTCTTGCGACTGTGCATTATTGTGACCATCGCTGCCATCAGTCATGAACAGTGGCTACAATCCTATCAAGTCTTCCTGCAGTATCACAGAAGAAACATGTAGCTTCTTGTAGCCCTATCACACGACTTGTTTCAAACTTGGAGAGGTGATGGTAATGCCATTTTTGTTGCCATAAAGACACTCTTGAATAACACCAATTTAACATGTCCCATCTCTAAGATAACTAACACCCACAATAGTTGCAACGTGCATTTAAACCAAACCTGATCTTTATGTTCACAGTGGCGCAACTAGTGCCACTCTTACACGACTGGCGCAAAATTGGAATAGTCATCATCTTTCAGAAGTAGAAACATGCCTGTCAACTTTCGTTTACGTCACACAACTCCTTTTTGGTGTTGCGATTTTTTTCAGTCAGTGTGTGTGTGTGCGTGTGCGTGTGTGTTTGTGTGCGTGTGTGTGTGTGTGTGTGTGTGTGTGTGTGTGTGTTCCATGCTAGTTAAAACGATTTCAGATCCATTGGTTACTGTGTATGCAAGTATGACTGAATACATACGAAATATGTGTGTTAGTGAAGTTTTTCCAACTTCTGGCCATACAAAGTGGAGTCTTGGTTTCAGAATTTTATCTCTAGCAGGCGAACTGTTAAACTGTGCTACAACATCACAGAAGAACATCATATGACGTGTTACAACATCAATTGTTGGACCTATTTTGAAAACATATTACACTTTAATACTGTGCTACAGCATTGTAAACTGTGGCTAAAGAGTACTACAGCTATTCCAAGCTGTAAAAATTGTTTCAACCTGTAGGACCAAAATTTTGTAAATAATGTACTCTGCAAGCTCTTCCAACCTGTGTGACCTATTTATTGTGCATATATTCTGTACATTGTTAAAATATTTTGTAAGTATTGTACACTTCTACTTTGAAAACATATTCAGCTGGTTTGTACAGTGGCTGGACTGAAAAATCTATTTTGGAAAAAACATATTACAATTTTTAACAAATAAATCTACTTTTCTGAATTGTAGTAAATTATTTTCTTTTTGCATCAACTTCACCACTTTTTTTTTCAAATGATTGTTTATGAGACTTAAGGTCAATTCTTGTTGGCCATGATGTCATGACAAAGCAGTTTCCATTACATGACATTTTAAGTGGAAAAATCAGCTTTAATGAAGAAGAAAAGTACAGTTGTTTATGACGTTACTAGTTACGTTGCAAGCTGCCCTATGGTGGCGGCAGTTCTCCGTCTGTCAAACGACTAAAAAGTCATAAGCACCACACCTAAGAGGTGCCACGTTTATCAAGAGCGCAAGGAAATCTGACATTCGTTACATAGTGGTCCCTGTGTGCATCACTTAATGAGTTGACTAACTTGACATAAAATTAATTTAATTCCTTCAAACCCACAACAAAATAAATGAACATCATGGGAAATGAGAATGGATGTCATTGAAAAATTAATAACAAGGACCTACGGTATCACAAATAGATTTTTTAACTAATAACGAGATCAAGGGAGAACAAACATATAAACAGAAACTTCAACTGTACAACAATTTGATTTCTTTATAGAAAATGTGGTTTTGATTTGTTTGTTTATACATTCTTGGTAAATGTAAGCTCTTTGAATTAGTTGTATGAATCAGCACTGTACCTCCTTTGGTGGATCCAAGCTTAGTGCTACACAATAGAACGGTGATCTAAACAAGAGTTCAATTTATGATCTAACGTCGAAATTCATCTCCAGTCAGCGATGTTTGTACAATCGGCCCGCAGGGTTGTAAAATCTTTGCCTCGAAGATGTGTTTGTACAAAACTAACTACTATGGTTTCGTTGCTCAACTGTTTCGCTGGCGGTTGAATAACGTTGTTTACAAATAAAAGCAAGTTTATGTACCCATTGACTATTCCATGAAATATGTCTAAAAGAAATACTGTTTCTTACGTTAAGCCACAAGAGCCTGCATTCTTAACCAGATTAAAGCAAGAAGCAGGTTTTGTTCCTAAAGATACAGTTGAAACGAAGGTAGCCGTAATGTTCTAGACGTATATCAAATATTGCTATCTAATTTTGATTTCTTAGCGACAAATGCAGGATAAATCGGATATTGCTGTATTTACAAAATCTAGTTTGTTTCTTCATCTGTAGAGCTTAAGATAAAGGAAAAATTTTATAACTTCGAAAGAACACAATGTAATACATAAACAGTTTTCGTATGGCGTTCACAATGCTACTAAAGAACGCGAGATATTAATGTCGCTGATGTCTGCTGCAGAAAACTGCCTCACGTCACTCCGGCATATTAGAGAAATAGAACCCATGCGTTCATTTTATGACGCCCAGATTCGTGTAGCATTATCCATTGGTAAAAAAACGGAATACAGTCAATGTCAACACTTTATCATAGAAAAATGTAACGCGGGGCGTTAAATCTCTCTCTCTCTCTCTCTCTCTCTCTCTCTCTCTCTCTCTCTCTCTCTCTCTGTGTGTGTGTGTGTGTGTGTGTGTGTGTGTGTGTGTGTGTGTGTGTGTGTGTGTTAAATTATGTAATTTTTTGCCTTACAGCTAGTTATATACTAGAATACTGTGTAGAAGTGTTGTAGTGCATATTATGATGGACCAGAAACATTGTAACTTCTTTCAAGAAGTGCAAGGCATTGATGTACTGAAAGCATAGAATTGCCAATGTTCATTTGTCTCAGCAAGTGGATATAACTTTTTAAACTTATTTTACAGAAAGTAACTTTACCAAGCTGCACTGATGATGATTTAGATGACAAAGATGATGAGCAGCCTGTTGTCGTCGTACTGAAACCTGGTGACATATCAGCAGAAGAAGCAGAACAGATAAAGGCAGAACAGCTACAAAGTAAGTTATTTTATTAAGACTATATAGGATTAGTGTATAATTTTAATTGCAGATATTTCCTTTGTATGGTTAAAATAAGGATTTTGATGCTACACTGTGAGATCTGAGGGTAGATCTTGAAAATCTTATGCTTGAGAATTCTTCGAGATGATTGTTTACAAATTATATAATCCTGCATTTTGTAATCATGTCTTTTCTGTTGTGGCATAGTGTAATTTTAACCTTGGTATTACCAAAATAATTAGACTGATGAAGTTGCTAGGGGCCAGTATACTCAAACTTTTTTTCTTATCTTGCTTTGCCCAAACAACCATATTAATTTTGTATCAGCACTATCAGACACTAACATGTATAAAGCTTTGCTATTTGGGTTGATTATCGATGATAAGATTTGCTTTGGCAACGTAACAGGCCTAAAGACTCTATGAACTGGTTAGTACAGAAAAAGAGTAATATTGTGGTTGCAGTTGACATGAAGTATAATGTAGACAAACAAGTTATTATTAGAATACATTAATGAAGTAGTAATAGAGCGCTAAGATTTATTAGTAAATAAATGTAGCCCCACTGAAAACTTACAGAATGTTTCAGATGTAAAGCAATAAAAATATGAAGGATATCTAGTAAAGTTTACCATGTGTTTTTGAAGTAGGGTAGTAGTGCAGTGTATTACAAAACTTACAGATCAATTGATTGGAATCCTTATTTGTAAGAAGTGGTCAATTATAATCATAAAACATTTTCATTATTTATGAGGTTTACATAACTTGACATGCTAATAATCTTTACACAGTTAAGAATCTTGTCCTTAAAGACTGACTGGTATTTAGAAGATGCTTATCAGTTAGGTTTGTAGTTATGTTAAATTATTAACCATTCATGTTTGTAATTCTGTTAAATTATTAACTATTCATCAATTTTAGTAGTAACTTGGCACAATGTTGATTAACAATCTGCTGGCTCCCTATATGTTTGACATAGTTTAAAGTAAGTACATAAAGCTTCTTACATTTTTCTCTTCAGAATTTTGTTAAAGATACATAGATAATACATATAAATTCTTTTTACTATTTCTTATTTTCTGTCTTCTTTTTGCAGCTTCTCTAGTAATTTTTTTTTTAAATCGATTGTGCGATCAGTGTCACCTTCTTGTTGTCATGTAGTTCCTGAGTGTCAGATATACAAGGTGGTCAGAAACAGTCTGAAAAACTTATAAGGGTGTTGCAGGGTAGATTGTGTCGAGAAATAATTATTAAGAAAAAAATTCAATACTTTGTCCTATTTCCAAGTTAATTAGCATTGAAGTTAGTGAATCAGGTTGTTGCACATGCAGATTCAAGTGGCCTGCCAGAGACAGTGTCACCAAACGTGTTCTTCATTTGATTTTCTGAAACCAAACAAGAGGGCGATATAAAAATTGGACATGGGACGGGTGTGAGGATCGAACTCATTTATGCTATGAGGACTACTGACACTAGTTGTATTTGGCAGCGCCCTTAAATTTGTGTGCAGTGCCTTGACTGTCTAACTGCAATGCTAATTAACTTGGAAACAGGCCAATGCATTGCATTTTTTTATTAGCAATTACATGTCAGCACAACCTAGCCTGCAACTCCTTTACAAGCTTTCCACGTTGTTTCTTACGACCCTGTCTATTATGTATCAGTTTCATAGTGAACTAACAGTCTACATAGATCAAAGACATTGCTAAGTCTTGCATCAGAATGAGTGGCAACAAAAGTTATTTATTAAATACGTTTGATAGAAACTTAATCTGTCAAGAATAAGCAAAATTTCTGAAGATTTACAACTGATACCATTGCCAAACCTTTTTATCAAAAAAGAAATAAGTAGATATGTATTTGGACTAGGGAACCATATCCAAACAACTTACAATTTCTTTCCTGTGGTTTCAGTACAATGGACATGTTAAATAATTATTTGTATTAAATTAAGTTTATGTTGGGAGGTAGATGGTATTATTTGCACCAAGGGCTGATTATCTTCTCCTCTTAGTCAGACCTGCTCCAAGGTTAACACATTGGTAGACATACTTTCACCCTGGAGAGGGTTATCTAACACAAGTAAAATACTGTTTGTTCATATAATTACGGGAAAATATACTTGCACTGACTCAATGTAAAATCGGAGGCTCATAATCAATTCCCAATTGTGATGTGACTATTTTCAGTAGTTTTCCCCAGTCAAATGTTGCAACAGTTCTCGTAACAATGAAGCATTTGTGTCGTTCCACCCTAATTACTGTAACTGGATGGCTATCGCAGCATGGCAGTCGGTAACACGTTACATCTCGGCCAACAAGTACATGAGAAGGATCAGTTGGAGGATGATTGCCTGTTGTGACTTGGAATCACTCCTGTGAGATACTGAGCCAGTTTTTTAAACAAGGGTACAACTTAGCCTTTGCTAATTGTTCTTTTAGTTTTTGCTGCAACTGTAGTGGCTTTACTGTCATTTGCTTGTGGAATTTATTTTGTAAAGGTAGTAATACATTACAGGAAAACACCACAAAATTCAGTACAACTACATATTTATTCCTCAGTTTGAAAAGTATTTTGTTTAATAATTTCGTGCCAGTGGAATATTTCTTTGCTTCGGCATAATTTAGTTTTTAAATTATTTTGAAACTTTACTCCTTGCAGTGTACTTCTTGCACAGAAACCTCTATTACACACTGGATAGCTTTTATCACATACTAAATATGTTTCATTTAATTCATCCTTTACTGAATCTGAATTGTGAAATAGTTTTTGTGGGGTTCCTACAAGAGAGAAAAAGCTTAATGCCTATATTAAATTATAAAAGAACTTTGTCGGAGATTTTTTACAAAATAATTGATAGAATGCTGAGCTACTTTTATGATATCTTTTATTAATTTGGCATGGTCCTAGCTTTCCTACAAACAATGGTACATGGCTTTAAGTATAAAAATTCTATAAAAATGTGCAGATGTACACTCCCAGTTCCTCAGCCTCTGATTTTAATTGACTACAATATTTTTGACATTTCCAGTAATCTGATTGGTGCGTATTAGTCCATCTATTCAGTCTTTAAAAATGTCATGATTGCATGGTACGTATTTTAAGGCAGCATTGCGTACTGGTCACAAACACACATCTAGTCCCATCTGGCAGAAAGCCTTACAGCCAGTTTCGATGTACTGAAAGTCATTGAAACAGTAGGTATTATTTTTGTGCTGACATGCTTTACGGCACTTGATTTTACTTTCTAGTCACCCAAAAAAAATCTTCATAGGTAATGGAATACATCATTTGTTTATAACTAAGGACCATTAGCATCATCATTTTCTTGTATATTTTCCTGCCACTGGCAGGGTCTGATGGGAAAACAAGTCCACCATTTTCTCTGATCTTACCCACTTCCTCTGAGTCACTCCTCTGGCCCTTTCCTTTTAGCTCTTGTTCTCTTGTTATTCCTCTACATCCCCTGCATCTTTCTATACATCCTCAGCTCATTCAAATTCTTCACATGCCCATACCAATTTAATATTTTTCCTCAGTGTTCTCTTGAAGTGGTTCCTCATATGTTATCCTTCTACATTTCATATTACATATTTTTGTTGTTCATATCTGACTTCTCAAAAACTCAATTCTTTTATTTGCATTTTAGTTCTTCCCGTGCCTTCATGGCCCAGGTTTCTACAGTGTTCAACAAAATTTATATGTAATACAGTTGGTGTATCACTTTCTTACTTTTCTAGGGGACTTCTTTGTTTCATATCATTCCTTTCACATTTCTCATAACTCTGTCAGTTTGCCTTGCATATTCATTTATGTCTTACTTTCATTTTCCTGCATTACATTCCACAGGTACTTGAAAAGCTTTTCACAATTTTCAGCTCCTCCCCACCCAAAATACTGTTTATTATAGGTCTATTCCTTTTCCTTGTTGTGATGACTGTTTCACACTTCTTTGCATTAAATTTTAGGTTATACTCTAGCATAACTTATTCCCCATATCTAATTACTTCTGTACTTTCTCCTGATTGGTCCCCACAGCATCAAATCATCAAACAACATTGCTGTCATCCTGTCTCCTACGTACATATTGTGTGAGATAATTGTTAATGAATCACATTTACGTACATTGTCAAGTTGTCACACTAGCAGCAAGAAGGAATGTTCTTAATTTTCTTTTGAATTTTTGTCTTTATGCTTTGCTTTTTGTCAGATGAACATTTCTTGAAGGTCCTTAACCTAGAGTACAAAGTCCTCCTCTGAACGTACATGAAGATGGAAAGTCTGTAGGAAAATTGTATTTGTACCTTGTATTGCACATGTATGTAGGTCAGTTGGACAGATTTTATAATATGTGGCAAGTACCATTAAACGGTTAGGACATCAGGAAATGAGTTAGAATGAAAAGATGTTTGAAGATGACTTTACAAGATGTATGTGTATTTATTTCTCATCAAATTCTTACTATTTGCTTTGGCACGCGTGTGTGTGTGTGCACCCTGAAGATGATGATTGATACCCCTTCTCTATTTCACTTCTTCTCATTTAATTGCTTCAGAAACCAAGCTGGTATATCCATAATGAGTGAGATGCAGATCTCTGAAATAGGATAAGATATTAGTAATTTCCTGAGACAATTTATTGTACAATTTGATTTCTTTATAGAAAATGTGGTTTTGATTTGTTTGTTTATACATTCTTGGTAAATGTAAGCTGTGTGAATTAGTTGTATGTCTCTCAGATATTATCTGATATGGTTGAATCTGTGCCCTTGGTTGGTATGCTAGCATCTTTTGCAAATGTTGTAGTTTTTTAACAGTTCTTCAAAGTTATTGGAAGGTCTCTTACGTAGGTTAAGAATGGGAATGGACTCAGTACTAACCTTTGGGGGACCACACATTATATGCCCCCCCCCCCCCCCCCATTCTAAAGTTAGTCTATTCCTCTGACACAATTTTTAGCATGCTCTTCTTTGTGTTATGAAGAGTAGACTCCATTCCAGAGGACTGCTGTTAATGCTACAGCATTTTATTTTCCTAAGTAGAATTTTATAGACCACACCAGCATAGTATTTGACTAGACTACAGATAAATCAGCCTATATTGTTTTGCTCTGCCAGTACTTCATTTGAGATTTTGTACAAGGAAAGATCTAAATGTAATTAGATGAAGTTGCTTTAGTGATGGTATCTTCAGCTGGGTGCCTCTACTACACACAGTGTCAGCCAGTCGTCATTCATGCAAAAGTATCTATTACATAAGAGTGGCTGTTTTAGTGTTTAGTGATTTTTGTGTCACATCTTCTTTCAGTTCCATTTCATTCTAGGGAATTGGAAGAAGACACAGGGAATCAGATTCAATGAGTATGATAGATCCCAAAGTGCTGACCCTGTATTTGCCCAAAAACTACCATTTTGCCAATATATAGTGACTGCGAGTAATGTTGGTGTTGTCGTGGATGAGCTGATCGTTTGATATTACCACAATGCAGATCTTTCTTTCTGATGCTTAAAACAACAGTTTTACTACCTGAAGGGAGTATTACTGGTTTGTCTGTGGTACATGAGGGAGCAAATTTATGGTGAATTATCATCTCCGCAAGCTGGAAAAAAAATTCCATAGCTTTTATGATGTTACTCACTAGTGTTGCTTCATACAGCTGTGGTGATGACAGTCGTCTTCTGGCCTGATTGATGATTGGTTTCTGGTTTACTCCTATAAAATCCTTACTTGTAAAGATTTTTAAAAAAAGCTTTTTCCTATTATGTTTTTTTGTCGTGTCGGCAACTGGAAAACTGCTGAACGCATGAAGCAGTGGAGGCGGTTACCAATTTGTGCTACGTACAAGATGTTAACAGTCAAGTGAAGTCCATTTTCTCAGAAATTTCTGAACAGACCGGAGGGAGTGAAATGCCTCCCTAATTAATTTAGAGGTTTTTTTCCTTATCTGTATTTTTATGAATAATGGGCAGTCTTTGTGGGAATGTCCTTTGAATCATTGACTACTTACAGGGGTAGTTCAAAATTAGTCCTATACAGTCACCATAACTCTGCCTGAAATAGGATCATAGCCAGTATAATCGCTACATTACAGAGTGCACATGATTACTAGAATCTCCTCACAGACTGTGTTGCTGGAATGAGTGTCTATTGCTGTTCTAAGCAGAATGTGCCAGAGTAAATTTAATGCATTCATATTTAGTTGTTAAATACCAGGTGCAATGCTTCCTCCCATTTTCAGGAAGGAATAATCGAAACTGGAGGCTCATAATTTCAATGTGTCGTTAAAACAACTGCAGCTATTATGCAGGAGTCCAATTACATTCATCTGACTTTATTATATGTTGTTTGTTTAATAAAACAACAGATCATTTCTATTTTTCTCATCGATTGCTTTATTTCATGCAGTGTGTGTATATTTGTATCTCTTAACAATGGAACAGAAGGTTATAGAATATTTGTGGCTATGGAGTTTAGCATTTAGTTATAACCTTTTTTAATTAATTATTTTTTTTTCTTCCTGTGAAGAGAGGTTTTAAATGTTGTGTGTTGTCCACTCATTATCCCTACATCTTTTTGATTGTACCCTCATTTACTTTAGGAGAAAACAAAACACAAAGTGCTAAAGGAATATCTTTGAGGAAAAAATTTTAGTATTTTTATGTACTGTGTCTATGGTTTCCCTACATTCTGCCTAAAAAGTGTTTGTATGTACAGTTACTGAGCCATTAGTTACATTTTTGTTGTAATTAGACAGTTTTTCTTTGTGATAGTAACCTAACTGCTCATCATATTTTATCAACAACTTTTGAAAACCAAGGTCATACAAACTGTTAACTACCACATTCACATTTAAGTCAATGTTATTTGGATCAAGCAACAATTTGTCAATACTATTATAATTTAGCTTTTGATCCTTTTTGGGAACTTTACTGTGGGAACTAATAGAAGGCTGGACACCAAAAAGTGTCCTCACTCAGTACTGTTAGACAGAAAATTAGTATCAACATACCTGGAAACAAGAAGTCTCTTGTCAAAACTTTCCCTAATTATTGCATCAGATTTACAATATTGCTTGTCTGCATTTCTAACTTGTGCTCTTCTGAGTCCACAGTTGTGATGCAGCATTCAGAAACACCACCTTTTTGAAGCTGAGAATAAGTGTTCCAATTAAAGTACAGAATACTAGGATTCAGTTATTTGTGATTTAACCAATTCTTTTTTCCTTTTAAAATGAAGTTCTAAGTTTTTAATATACTCAGTTCTTTTAAATGCATTTGCATCATGTGAACTAACTGTGTATTTACCTAAAACCAACATCTAAAATTTTGTTGTTCATAATCTACATTATATCCATATTCTGTGAACCACTGTTAAGTGCATGGGTGATAGTACTCCCCATTCTTTAGTGCATTTTCCTGTTCCTTTTATGGGGAAAAATGACTGACTGAATGCCTCTGTGTGTACTGTAAGTGATTTAATCTTATCCTCATGTCCCTTCTAGAGCAATACCCAATGAGCTATAGTATTTTCCAACATTTAAAGTGGTTTTTGAAACTTTGCAAGTACATTTTCTCAAGATAGTTCATGTTTGTCTTTAAGAGTCTGCCAGTTCAGTTCTTTCAACATCTCTGTGGCACTCTCCTAATGACCATTCTTTGCTGCCCTTCTCTGTATAAGTTCGGTATCTCCTGTTAGTCCTATGTGGCATGATTCCCATGCACTTGAGCAATAGTCTAGTATGTGTCACACAAGTGATTTCTGGCAATTTCCTTCACAGATTTACTACATTTCCATAGTATTCTACTAATGACCTGAAGTCTGCCACCCGTTTTACCTAAGACTAAGACTATGTGACTTCAAATCCCTACAAAGTAATACACCCAGATATTTGTATGATTTGACTGATTTGAATTGTGACTCATTGATACTGTTGTCATAGGGTACTAAGCTTTTCATTTTGTGAAGGACACAGTTTTACATTTCTGGACATTCAAAGCAAGTTGCCAAACTTTGCATCACTCTGAAATCTTATCAAAATCAGTAATTGTTGCATTTTAGTCTCGTCAGGTACTTCTTTAATCTTCATTATGATTGGACACTTTTCAAAATTGTTCCTATTAGCAGCACTATGTGTTCTTACCTTGACAATGTTAACATGATGTTAAATCTGGATCTTTCGTTTTCCACTTAAGTTATTTTTCTGTCTTGTATTGATTATGACAGTCTCATGACAAACTTATGCAGTAGAATTTTTCAACAGACAATACTCCTGCTTTGTTGTGTTAAAGCAATATGTATTTTGTATGTTTTATTTGTCTGATATTGGTTTGAGTGAAAGTTATTTTAAAATGGTAATGTTTTTTCTTCATGCTCATTTTTTGTATTGTTTTTCTTTTTTTTCTTCTCATAACTACTCATATGTTTTTCTCACTTACTTGTTGTAATATGTATCATAGCTCTCAGTTTTTGTTGTGTAATTTCTCTTTGTTTATGTTAAACTACTTGTTGTTGTGTCCCCACTTTGTGTAGGATTTTCTTGTTTGAATTTTGGTACTTTCTGTACTAGTCCCTGTTTTTGTGCATAGTGCAGCCCTTCAGCACCACTTTACAATGTGCACATATTATTGTGCCTTAAAAATTAATCTAACAAACTTTTATCACTATTTACCAAGAATTATTTAATATAGGGCATACATTTTTATGCAAGCAGTGATTGGGAAGGGAGTGAGACAGGGTTGTAGCCTATCCTCGATGTTATTCAATCTGTATATTGAGCAAACAGTAAAGGAAACAAAAGAAAGATTTGGAGTGGGAATTAAAATCCATGGAGAAGAAATAAAAACTTTGAGGTTCGCCGAAAACATTGTAATTCTGTCAGAGACAGCAAAGGACCTGGAGGAGCAGCTGAACGGAATGGACAGTGTCTTGAAAGGAGGGTACAACATGAACATCAACAAATGCAAAATGAGAATAATGGAATGTAGTCCAATTAAATTCAGGTGATGCTGATTAGGAAATGAGACACTTAAAGTAGTAAAGGAGTTTTGCTATTTAGGGAGCAAAATAACTGATGATGGTCGAAGTAGAGAGGATATAAAACGTAGACTGGCAATGGCAAGGAAAGCATTTCCGAAGAAGAGAAATTTTTTAACATTGAGTATAGATTTAAATGTGAGGAAGTCGTTTCTGAAAGTATTTATGTGGAGTGTAGCCATGAAATGTGGTGCTACAGAAGAATGCTGAAGATCATATGGGTAAACCACATAACTAATCAGGAGGTATTGAGTAGAATTGGGGAGAAGAGGAATTTGTGCCACAACTTGACAACAAGAAGGGATCGGTTGGTAGGACATGTTCTGAGGCATCAAGGCATCACCAATTTAGTATTGGAGGGCAGTGTGGAGGGTAAAAATTGTAGAGGGAGACCAAGAGATAAATACACTAAGCAGATTCAGAAGGACGTAGGTTGCAGTAGGTACTGGGAGATGAAGCAGCTTGCACAGGATCGAGTAGCATGGAGAGCTGCATAAAACCAGTCTCTGGACTGAAGAACACAACAACAACAACAACAAAATATTTATTTTTCAGCGCTATTTATATTTTGTATTTCAAGTTGTTATAAGGTTTTAACTTTTGTGTTACTAGAAAAAGATGCAATTTTCCATTATTTTTGCATTTGTGAATGGATTTTTTGTTGGTTATATTATTTTATGATTTAACTTTTAAATTAAGAAATAAATTGATGTAGCTGTTGCATATGCAAGAATTTTTGGATTTCATCTTGCAAATTTTTTGTTCCTGTACATATAATTTTGTGGCATGATTAATTTTTTGATTATTTGTAATTTCCTGTTCTGTTCAGCTCTTAATATTCTGCTGCATCATTATATTCTCTAGAAGAGATGTCTGAGCATCTAACATGTTTCCTCCATGTCCTTAAGGACCATTCTGCAAATACCTTTTGATTTTCTTCATTTTCAGTCCCTGGTGAATTTCAGTTTCCAACGAATATTGTGCTTTTCTTATCGCATATTGTGTGCAATTGTAGTTATTGTTACAAGGTTTCTTTACCTGTACACCAATGAATTCTTCATCTTTGTGTCATCTAATGTAACAGCTAGGTCTATACTTCAGTCCTTTCATTTCCTTCAGCTACATTTACGCTTAGATGATACTAATATGTGCTACAAAGTTTTGTGCAGTGCTCGAAATGTTCTTCAATAATTAAAAAACCAAGCCTCCTATTGAAAATGTTTCATAGTGCAAAATTAAACTACATTAAACTTTCTTCAAAAAATGTCCTATTCATTATTTCTCGAGGACTGATAGTTTCTGCATTGCAAGTGATGGAAAAATCACAGATTATTGGAAATAGTGTTGTAATGGTATAAAATTAATGTTTTTTTGTTAATTGAAGTGGTTTAAGAACAAATATTAAATGTGTGTATCACATCTAAGTGCAGTAGATGAGGGAAGGCAGGTCACCAGAATGTGTTCATGCATTTCCCCTTTACATACTTCCGGAAACTGAATAGTGAGTGAATAGCGAATCTCCATGCTCTTTGTCCCATTACATCACAAGAAGCAACTAAAGAGTGTTTTTGTTATATCGACCCCCACAGTGTGCATTATCAATTACTGGTGATGTATTGCACAGACATTCCTGGGTCTTTATTTTTGTCAAAGTGTGGTAACACTACATGTAATACAAATATGAGTTACTCTTATACTAGCTCAAGAAACGAATATGGACAGAGTCTGTGTAAATATCTGCACATTGATCTGGAGGGAAACTCATATTGTATAGCAGCTGTAGCATTCTTTCGGGAAAGGCAACTTCCCCCACCAAGAGCCCTGCTCACTTTTCAGTTTACAGACAGGCTGCACCTCCCCAGTATTTCCTCTACACTTCTACTATGTGAGCAGACAGAATAACTTCTCTGAGCTCGCATTCGGGAGGACGGCGGTTCAATCCTGCCTCCGGCCATCCTGATTTCGTTTTCCGTGATTTCCCTAAATCGTTTCAGGCAAATGCCAGGATGGTTCCTTTGAAAGGGCACGGCCGATTTCCTTCCCAATCCTTCCCTAACCGGAGCTTGCGCTCTGTCTCTAATGACCTCATTGTCGACAGGACGTTAAACACTAACCACCACCACCACATCTCTGAGCTCATGCTTATATAGTGGGGTCATTTTCAATCAATTGGGTGAGTACTTTTTGCAGTTGTCAAGCTAGCTGTTGTATAAAAAAAGCTATCAATTGTCTACCAGGTGCACTCTCGGGGAAAATCGCCCGCATTCTGAAGAAACACCAGGTTGGAACTGCGTTTTGTGCTCCGAATAAAACTCTTGCACTGGTGGGGAGCGCCAAAGATGACCTCGGTTTGAGGAAGGCCGGCGTGTACCAGATTCCGTGTCAATGTGGCAAGTCGTATATTGGTCAGACGATGCGTACCGTCAAGGATCGATGCCGTTAACACCAGAGGCACACTCAACTGATGTATCTGAGCAAGTCGGCGGTCGCTGAACATTGTTTGTCGGAAAATCACGCTATGGAGTATGACCGCACGAGGATTCTGGTACATATGTCAAGATACTGGGACAGCGTTGTTAGAGAGGCCATCGAAATTCGCACCAATGACGACCTCATAAACCGTGACTGTGGCTATAATCTTAGCAAGGCTTGGGAACCAGCGATTGGGTTAATCAAGAGTAAATCGAGCAAACGCATAGTTGTGACGACCAGGGCGGACAGAACCATCACACCCACGTCGTTTCAGATGCCGTCGCAATCTGTTCCACCGTGCTACCGTGGCACGGACGGCGGAGGGAGCGCACCGCGGGCGGAGAGTATTTCAATCGGCCACCTCCGCGACCGAACCCAGTTCCCCCTGAGCAGCCATAGCGTATGGATCTCCATGCCGTCGCGTTCACAGGAGCTCAGTCCGTCAGTTCACCTGATGATGGCGACATGTTTGATCGCCGAAATATTGTGCCTGTTGGACACTATAGACCGGCAGTACACCCGTGGATATTTTGATTACCACACTAAAGAGTTTGCCCCAAGTGTAACATGCTGTCGCTATGCATTTGACAATTTCAATTTCACTGTCTCCACTACCAATGGCTGGAATACTTTTTGCAGTGCGAAAGGTATCAAATTCATCATCCTAGCCTCAGCTATCCCAACCTCTGAAGAAGCACAGAGGCTAAAATTGGCCGCCTCTGCAATGGACGTAGGCCAAGCAGGTTTTATGGAGCCTCAGGTACATCAACATGTCAAACAATGAATTACAAGATGTTACTGTTCTAAACTTAAAACATGGCCAGTCCCATTCCATCACACACATGCACACCCATCTTGAAAGATATACTGTAGATGTGTGGTAAGTGGCTCCAATTAATGCTGTCCTCTGTAGAGGTGTCAGCAATTCCTGAATGGAAGAGATTTGTGCAGTCTACCAGCAACATAATTAATGGTGAAAGAAATGCACTAACTTTCTAGTCATTCACTAACTTACCACCCTTTGTCTACAACACATTACAAGGCTCTACGGTATGCTGTCAACAGTAGACAGCAGCTGGATACCACAGTTAGTTCATTCCCCTTCCCCCAACACTGCATAGATGACTGACAACATCAAACTTGCAGATTAAATGTTTCTCAGCTGTTTTTATAGAAACGTATAAAAGCTCTCTGTACAACTGCAATTAAATACTTAATAAACTGAAAGTAACTCCACTATATAGACATGAGCTTATTGGAGTTATTTTGTCTACTTACATAAGAAAACTGGACAAGAAATGCTGGGAAGTTACAGCCTGCCTGTTAACTGAAGCAGGAGGAGGGATAGTGGTGGGGGAAGTCACCTTTTCCAGAACAACACTACAGCTGTTGTTCATAATTGCTAACAAGGGAACCTCCCCATTGCACCCCCCTCAGATTTAGTTATAAGTTGGCACAGTGGAAAGGCCTTGAAAAACTAAACACAGATCAATCGAGAAAACAGGAAGAAGATGTGTGGAGCTATGGAAAAAAAAGCAAAATATACGAACTGAGTAGTCCATGCACAGGACAGGCAACATTAAGGCTAGTGTGAGCTCAGAAGCTCCGTGGTCCCGTGGTTAGTGTGAGCAGCTGCCGAACGAGACGTACTTGGTTCAAGTCTTCCCTCTAGTGAAAAGTTTCTTTTTTATTTTCAGACAATTATTATCTGTCCGTCCGATGCAATCACTTTTTTTGGGAGTGATTATCACGTCCACAAGAAAACCTAAATCGAGCAAGGTAGAAGAATCTTTTTACCTATTCGCCAAGTGTACAAATTAGGTGGGCCGACAACATATTCCTGTCATGTGATGCACATGCCGTCACCAGTGTCGAATAGAATAAATCAGACTTGTTTTCCTGTGGAGGAATCGGTTGACCTATGACCTTGCGATCAAATGTTTACGGTTCCCATCGGAGAGGCACGTCCTTTCGTCTACTAATTGCACGGTTTTGCGTGGCATTACTTTGGGAAAATAAAAAGAAGAAATTTTCACTCGACAGGAGACATGAACCAAGGACCTCTCGTTCCGCATCTGCTCACACTAACCATGGGACCACGGAGCTCCTGAGCTCATATTAGCCTGGATGTAGCCTATGTTGCGCATGGACTACTCAGTTTGTATATTTTGCTTATTTTTTGCATAGTTCCACACAACTTCTTCCTGTTTATCGATTGATCTTTGTTCAGTTTTTCAACATCTATCCACTGTGCCAACTTATAACTAAATCTGAGGGGGGTGCGATGGGGAGGTTCCCTTGTAAGAATCAATTTCTCCTCTAGCAGTGTAGAGCAATGTGCTTATATTTACATAGAATCGATCGTGAGTTAGTATTACATTAACTCATATCTATATTCCATGTAGTGTTAATGCACTTCGTGGAAAATAAACACCAACTCCCCCAATCCCCCTCCCCCCCAAACGTGCATGTGCACTGGAGTACCAGTGATTTGTAAAGTGAGCTGTGGAAGAGTCTGTGTAGTCAGTACAGCTTTGTGAAACACTATGTAGTTGCTTCATGTGATGTAGAGGGGGTAGAGAGAGAGTTGGGAGTCACATGTTTGATCTTCAGTTTGTAGACCTACAGGAGGAGGGAACTGCACAGTCCCAACCTGGCAACCTACCTTCCCCCATGTGTCAAAAATCTGCAATTACAGATTTTTCCCCCTATTCTACCTGTTTTGGTCTTTTGTACTTGGTTACATAAACATCCATTTATCTATTGTGTCCTGTATACCACTTCTATTGTATGAAAACTAAATATGCAGTCTTTTTAAGTGTTATCAAATAGAAGTAACCATTTTCTAGTATATTCTACTGTAATATGAATTTATATACTCACTTAAAATTTGTTCTTGTTTAAATTCCATTAAACAGCTGTATAAGAAGATAGGAAACTTGCTTGTGATACTTTTATACCGTTAAGGATTTTCCATGATGTTTTGCACTGGATTTTGGAGAAAATGCCTTCTGTTGCATAGACCTGTAAAAGTGGCAACTTAATAACACTCAGAATTTCTGGGTGCGTGCATTGATGAGAAATTGGATTGGAAGAAACACGTTGATGTTCTGCTGAAACGGTTACATTCAGCTACTTATGCTGTTCGGGTTATTGCAAATTTTGGCAATAAACATATCAGTAAATTAGGATACTATGCCTATTTTCATTCACTACTTCCATATGTTGTCGTATTTTGGGGCAATTCATCATTAAGAGAGAAAGTATTCATTGCACAAAACTGTGTAATCAGAATAATAACTGGAGTCCACCAAAGATCACCTTACAGACATTTATTTAAGGAACTCAGGATATTCACAGTATAAAAATAACAGTGAAGTGATTAGCTACAACACTAGAAGAAAGTATGATCTTCACTAATTTGGATTAGATCTCACTCTGGCACAGAAAGGGGTGAATTATGCTGCTACAAAAATCTTTGGTCATTTCCAAATAGTAGTAAAAGTCGGAGAGATAGCCAACCAACATTTAAAAGCAAATTAAAATAATTTGTGAATGGCAACTCCTCTTACTCAATAGATGAATTCTTAGATATGAAGTAGTAAAAAAAAAAAAAAAAAAAAAAAAAAAAAAAAAAAGAGTTATGTGTAAAGGAAACTTATTTTAAAATGACACATTCCTCATCATTACAAAATGTCGTATTCATGATGTACGGAACAAGCATTAATGTATGTACGTATGTATGATCTGAAATTGTGACTTTTGAAATTATGTATCTTTGTTGCCTGAAAAACAGATTAAATGCAGTAGGTCTACATGTCCTGCCCAGGTTTTCTATTCCTGCCTCATACAGTCTGCGAAATACAATGCCTGGTATTTAATGTTCACTGTTGTCGAACTGCTGTATCGTGGAATTTATGAGTAGCCTATTAGTAGCAAGAGCTGCTTCAGCACCCAAAGAAATTTTTGTGTAGACATTTACTTGGCACTCTTGCCAATTTCTGACTATTAAGTAGCATTTTATGAATTCTGCCACTTGTAGTTATACCGGAAGATAATCATCTTCATTTCCTATGCCTGTTATAGTATTTATTACATTTTGTACCCGACCTGAGACATTGTAAGTGAATAGTGCGTTGAAAATTATAATTCAGATATTTCCTATTGTAAAATGTGAGTTGCCACATATTTTGTAGAACTTGGAAATTTGTGTATATTTTGCAGTTATCAAAGTTTTGTTTGTCGTTTTCAGTTTGTCTGTGTGCTCAGAGGCAGAAACACTCACTTTTAACATTTTTGTGTATGATTCATTCCATTGTGGTGTTTCTCACACTCATTAGGCACTGGCGATTGAATAGGAGCATTTTTATGCTCAACTTTGCAAAGATGTGCAAACATGATGTTTTGTAACCAAGTTTAAGTTCCTTAGTTACAGTGTTGCTGTTTGTTGAATGTAGGTGTTATATTCTGTGCTGTATCTCCTTTATTGTACTACACTTGTTCATCACAAATAATTTGAATAGCCAGTGTCATATGCCTTAATTCCGGTCTATTCTTACAACACATTTTCGCCATTAATAATTTGCTAAAAAGTTGTACATAATGTGACTGTATATATTTTATTGTTGTGTCTTGTTGATCTTAGTAATATGTAAGCAATACTATGTCTAGTAGCCCCTTGTATATGGTGTACCTGTAAATATGAAGCCTTAGTCCAAATCATTGTTAATTGTTATTCTATAATAATGTTTTGACACCATTGCGCTGCTCGTAATGAACTACTGCGCCTATATTATTGTTGTTCTTAATTATGCTCAATAAGCGTTTTATGTTATTCAGTTAAATTATTAAAATTAGCCTATGGTGTGCGGGTGTTTTAAAATAAAGTACGTGTCGGGAAACTCGGACGAAGTGTCGGGAGCGGCAATTTTAAAAACTGAGCACTATCTGCATCACCAAATATTTGGCTACTGTTTTGTTTAAAAGATGTCGAAACTTGTAGACCCCTGTTCTAAAACGTGTAATAATGAAATGTATAAATAAACTTTGGTTAAGGATAGGCATGTGTGACGTAGCGCCGTGAAGCGGGAGATACGATAAATGCAGGCTCCTACTGCAGTCTTCCTTTGAATCTATTTCGTTTCATGAATGCGCTTGTGTGCTGACGTCATCGTTCCATTTGGAAATTTTCGGGCGAGTCCATTGTGAGGAGGGGGGAGGGGAAGCCGTAGCAGTAACTGAAATTCATGATACGGCCTCCCCCTCGGTAATGGTATCGTCCATACGCATCAAATCAGCTATCTGCCGCAGGGAGCATATTTCTGTTTTGGAATGCGTACTGAGCCTTGTCTTGTTACAATTTTCGTTTCGTTGGCGCTGTTGGTACAGAGGGTCTACTTAAGCACATCTTGTTAGTGTTACGATATTTTCCTAATGTAACTCGCGATGATGGTAACCTGAGTTAATTTATTAAGGTGGCTGACACACACACACACACACACACACACACACACACACACACACACACACACAAAGCGTAAAATTTGCCACATTCTGTCTCGCTATTCACTGCTTGGAATTAATTCATTTTAAAGAATAATCAGAAAGAGTACGATCCAAATGACACGGCCTTAGTCAGCAAGAGTAGAGTGCAACGTGAATCTTTTCTTTCTTTTTTTAATTTTTTTAATGGCTTACCTTCGGGATTGAGTGTGGAAATTCATTTTCACATTGCTCAGTAGTGCGTTTGGCTTACGTGTCGCCAGTTTAACCAACTGTATGTGTACCTAGTGACCAGACTACAAATAGTACCAGCGACGCTCCTAAAGAGCTTGATGACTTTCTATTGGTAAAATCTCTGCTTACTTTTCCAGCGAATGCGTTTGTGCTTCGCTTCATTAAGATGTCCCAGAGATGAAATGTAAATGCGCATCGAAACTGGCGTCGTCGTTGTAATTTTTGCTGATCGTTTTGGTGGGCGACTTGTTCTTAGTTACAACGCGAAATGCCTCTCGTGCGTCTAATTATCACCAAATCCAGCTAATATCAAGAAACAGCGCCCACGAAATATAAATAAATGAATATGTCTCCAAAAAGCGGGCAGAATTATATCATAATAATTACCCAATGAGTACTCGTTTCAGAGAGTAAACACACACACACACACACACACACACACACACACACACACACACACTTCGTGTCTGACACGTTGTTGAAGGAAGATACGTGCTATTGTGACCGCTAATGATCCAATCATATCGTGTAGATTCCACGTGGCGCCTATGACGGTTAGCAGTTTAATTCAGTATTCCAGTGACGCATTGTGTGTGCTTGCTTCTTATGTAAATAAATACTCTCATTTGTACCCCAGTGGATTCTGTGCCAGATTCAAGATTAGCGTCTTTCTGAACGATGCGGCACTGCGCTAAAACACTGGGCTCTTATTGGAGAGGATCCGGCTTCAAATCCCGATATGACCACCGATGAAATTTCCGTAATCGCCACAAAAATCAGGAGGAGAATACTGCTGTTACTCCTCCGACATGGCCAATTTCTTCCCTATCCTTTTCAAACAGAGGTAGCCAGACTGTCGACCAGACGTCAATCAGTTACATAAAATCATCGTCTTTTATTATTGGACATGGTGGATTGATTACACGCTACTGTTTCTAAGCACATCAGTTAGCTGGCAGCGAAGATTCCTCCGAAGTAATCGGAGGGATCGGGACGTTTCATTGCGTACAACATTAAGAGCTAACCAATTTTTCTAAGCGGATGTACAAACTGTTGCACAGGTAAAAAGCATATTCAGTGTTTCGTTGATGCAGATTAATTTATGCCGAAAAGGATTCCGTCGGTTCTTTTTTATTTTCTTCAAAAACAAAACCGTTAAACACTGAAATGCGAAACCAGTGGAGGGCCTAATATGCTCTGCGTGCAGATTCGCAGAGGTAAATGTTGGGAACTGATGTGTGAGGCACGTAGTAAGTAAAGTGTGGTCTTGATGTGATCTGTTAGGAAAAAGCTGGTGGCACAAGGGGTCACCGCCGAACTCTTTTACTGAGTAGACTACATATGGAAGATGGGCGATGGCGTTCGTAGGAAAAAAAAGGGAGAAGGGGCTGCAGGCGAAGCCCCAACTTCAGTAGCACCTCTTGGCGGCCCCTAGACTGTCAACACTATTGCTCAGTAATCCCGGGTGTTCAGTAATACTGAACGTGTGTGAGTTAGATTGGGGATTCTGTAGCAATACTGAACAGATCGAAAACTTTTAATATATGTTACGCTGTCTGAGAAATACTGTAACATCTGTATTGACAATATCAATGATAGTTGGCTTACGTGCGTATCAGGACTTCCGTGTGTTCACTGTTTTGCTTATATACTAAAATGAGTTAAAAACAAGAAGAAAGATTATTCATATTATAGTGCATTGCCGGCAGTGTTGATGTTAAGACAGAGGGATATAAAAATCTGAAAATTATGAATTTTTTTGGAAGATTTTCCCTACAGCTTCGAGGGATGTACTTCTTAATTTTTTTAATTATTGAAGAACAAGCTAAGGAGACATTTGTTTCCAGTAATGTTCAAATGTTGGGCCGTTCAAAGAGCAAAAATTTCTTATAATCATTAACCTCGTTCAACCTCCATTTTCTTACCAAGTTAACGTGAGCGACTTTCTGACGCTGTTTATAACATTTTTTCAACCACTGTCTCTTTTTCTTTTGTTTGAAACAAAACAGACCGCTTACCACTGCAATAGCATCTTTATCGCCCATAGTTTCAAAATAGGCTATCACATTTTGATAGAACTGTCTAGGGAGAGCTTCAGTAATATTGCACAATATTATTATACAATAATATAGACCATCTGCTGGCTAATGTATATCTTAAATACAACGAAAGCTTATCTATCCTTTGCCAGGTTCCACATATAAATAGACCCTGACCCCCAACGTAAGTCTGTAAACAGTCGAAAAGATGCGACATTGTTGGATTAGACCATTGTAAGTAATTCACTGGAACCAATGGACCAAAGGAGACCGCTGCCAGGATTTTTACAAGTCCACATAGCTCATACTACAGTGTGACTGAGAAGCTAATGGGAAATAATGAGAATTACTGGAAGAAGGGCGACATTGTCTTCATAAGTGTTACAAGTAGAAGTAACCATTTTATAGTATATTCTACTGTAATCTCAATTTATATACTCACTTCAAATTTGTTCTTGCTTAAATTACATTAAACAGCTGTATAAGAAGATAGGAAACTGCTTGTGATACTTTAATACTTTTAAGGATTTTCCATGATGTTTTGCACTGGATTTTGGAGAAAATTATCTAGTGCTTTGCCTTCTATTGCATAGACCTGTAAATATAGGAACTTGCTAAGGCAGAATACCCAAAATTTCTGGGTGTGTGCATTTATGAGAAATTGGATTGGAAGAAACACGTCGATGATCTGCTGAAACGGTACGTGCAGCTACTTATGCTATTAGGGTTATTGCAAATTTTGGTGATAAACATATCAGTACAAGGATTAATGTATGTATGTTTTTTATGGCCGCGCGGTATTAACTGAGCGCTCTTGGGCGCAGCAATCATGGACTGTGTGGACCCGGAGGTTCGAGTCCTCCCTCGGGCATGGGTGTGTGTGTTTGTCCTTAGGATAATTTAGCTTAAGTAGTGTGTGAGTTTAGCGACTGATGACCTTAGCAGTTAAGCCCCATAAGATTTCACACACATTTGAACATTTTGTATTGTATGATGAGACGACGTTACGTAAATTTAAAGAATATGTACTCGATGTAGGCTGTGCAATAGTTGCGCTGCTTCCGTCCTGTATCTCGAATTGCGTTAATGAGAATCAGATAACGAAGATTAGAACGCGTACAGAGGCATACATGAAATTATTTTTCTGCGTTTTACATAACCTTTGAATAGGACAGGGAATGGTTATTAATGGCATAAAGTACTCTTCGCCGTTCATTGTTCAGTGGCTCACGGAGTATATAACATGTAGATGTGGTCCCAGTCCTTAAATATCAAGTCGTTAAATATATAAGGATTTCCATCAGGGACAGGTACGATGAAACTACTACATGCTTGTAGTTGTGGGGTGGCATATGCAGCAGACGTTGGTGGCCGAGCGGTTCTAGGCGCTATAGTCTGCAACTGCGCGACCGATACGGTCGCAGGTTCGAATCCTGTCTCGGGCATGGATGTGTGTGATGCCCTTAGATTAGTTAGGTTTAAGTAGTTCTATGTCTAGGTGACTAATGACCTCAGAAGTTAAGTCCTATAGTGCTTAGAGCCATTTTTTTTTCTTTTTTGGCATATGCACGACAGCTTCATTGAAAGATTTTGAGAACCAGTAATTCATCAATAGAGGAGGTGGCTTACAAAATTTGTGTTCGTCCGGTTCTTGAATGTGATTCCTTTGTCTGGTGCTCAAACTAAATTTGATTAATGTAAGATATTTAGAACACTTGGAGACGAATTGTGCGATTTATCACAGGTTTGCTTCATGGATCAGTCCCCAGTGCAAGAAACTACTGGGCACACACTATGCATCATGTTAAAATTCGGGGTATTACGTTTTAAAACTAGTCAAGAAACTTAATAGACCTCTCACTCACATTTCGCTTAACGACTCTGATGGTAAAGTTAGGGATATTCGGTTGAAACATAAACGTAATGACACTCGATATTCATGCACACAATTTGCGAATGGGTTAGGATGAGGGGAAGAGTGGTATTGGTATATTGTGTACTACTTGCCACAAATCGTAAGGCCGCTTTCGAAGACAAGATGCAGATCTAGATTTTTACTCAGTGTGGCTTCTGTAAACGAGACCATGTCCAGAACAGATGCGTGACCCATTCTTGAGTACTCCTCGTGTGTATGGAATGAGATGAATTAACGGAAGACATCGAAGCAATTCAGGGGCATGCTGCTTGATTTGATGCCGCTAGGTTCGATCAATATGCAAGTATTATCGTAATGCCCTACTGATTCAAACGGGAGTCCCTGGAAGGAAGAAGGCGTTCTTTCCACGAAATAGTGTTAACATTTGAGCACCGCCATTTGCGTCAGACTGCAGAACGATCCTATTGCCAACAACAGACATACAGCGTTAAGATCGCGAGGACAACATAAGAGAAATCAGGCCTCGTATGGAAAGATGAAGATTCGCAAGTGGAACAGGAAAGGGAATGATTAACAGTGTTCCAAGGTACCGTCCGCCATGCACCATTGGTGGCTTGCGGGAGAATATACGTAAATGTAGATATATGAAAGATTGGTCAATTACATTGTCACTGATCAGGCAATAAACCACCATGGATCAGGAAACAATGTACAAATTCAGGAGCCATTGCACACATGTCCCCCCATAAACACACGAGGTGATGAAAAGAATCGTCAGTTGTGGCTGTAACACATCTAACTTTCCTCCGTATTTCATAAGGGCGAATCATACACAGATCCTGACCTCTGCTGTTGATAATGGAGGAGGTATGGCTCCAAAGGCCAGTCTGTCGTAGCTCTGTGTAGAATGTAGATGTAGGTGTGCGGTTCATTGAGTATTACGAAGCATCAGTAGAAGCTCCGTTGGCAGCCGTCGGTCTGCGTACAATAGATTTGCAAATGATACGATTCGGTGACGTATAATCCGGCCCTGTAATCATTACTAACGTCCCCGCTGAAGGTCTCCGAATTGTAGTGTGTAACATGGAGGTGTGTAACATAACTACAATATGTTGGTGCGTGAGAAACGGCGTGATGTAATCAAGTATCAAATTAGAAGAGATCGTTCACACATGAGGCACCTTCTCTTTCAGTTCAAGAATGCTAGACCACATACGACCTCTGCGACATCTGCAAGTATCGGATACCTTGGGTTCACTGTCATCGACCACCTTCTAAACAGTCCCCCGTCTTGGCCCCATCCTATTTCCCAGAACCTGAATACCAGTTTCGAGGGCTTCACTTTGATAGTGATTATGCGGTGCAGGCAGAGGTGAAGTTGTGACTGCGTCAACAAAGTCAAACATTCTGCAGTGACAGTATCAACAAACTGGTCTCTCATTGGGTGAAACCTTTCGTCGATAGGGTGACTATGTTGGGAAATAAATATGTAGACTTGAAAAATAAAGACGTAGAATGTTAATAACTTTTGTTTTATTTAAAAAGCTTTAAGAGCTTCCACATAAAAGATTCGGAGGTATCTGGATAAAATAGAGGAGACCAAGAGTGGCGCAGAGTATGGTACAAGGACGAACTAAATAAATGGACATACAAAGAATACCAATAAGATACACCCACAAGACTGGATATGGAAGTTTATTAGCTTCTTCCGGATGTCAAGGATGTGGATCACTTAAAACGGATACGAGTAGGTCACACCATTAGCTGACACGTTGACCATAAGCCACATACCTGCGTAGGTTTATTAAAGAAGTATAATCGTGTTAGTGTGGTGCGGCTTGTTTCTCGAGCACACGGGGTGCAGTTGCAGGAAGCGGAGAAGTTGTGGTGTGTGGAAGGCAAATTCGTGGACTTGGTGTAACCTACAATTTTCTGAGAATCAAGAACTACTGTGAGCTATTACAGCCAACATGTGATTAATATAGGCCTCAATACGTAAAACAATTTTCGTAAGAGCCTATGAATATCTCGCAGTTCAACGTAGGAAAATAAATGAATAAATGCGGAAAATCATACTTAAGAGACTCTGATTTTAGGTTCCGAAGAAGGTGTCTCGTTACAAAACGTTAGCTGCTTTTATCTCGTGAAATTCGTTCATACTTTAAGAAGCAAACTTTTACCTAATATTAAATGGAAGGTATTATCTCTTAGGCGTACGCCTGGAACTGAAACTTCACCTTTGAAGTAGCTTTAAAGATGTGTCGTCGCCAAAGCAAACGCTCTTCGCCCATGTATTGAAATATGACAGTTTATTTATTAGTAGTTCAAGCCTTTGGTTATCACTTATAAATGTGACAGGACACGCCAGAGGAACAACTTCACTGTGTGGAATAGGCATAACTGTAGTAACAGCATTGCCGTCCTCGTTGTCCTCCTCTGACCCGATCCGCCTCCCGCCACTTGCTACACAAGTGTTGGAAATAACAACTATCAGCAGTGGCGTTCCTCGTCTCCCCCGCCGCTCTCGGGAGCGTAAAGTGTAGGTTTAAATTCCAGTCAGGCTTCTTATTTAGATTTTCCAAGGCATCCTGAATTTACTTCATTAGAATGTCGAGTTAGTTCCTTAAGAAGGTTACAGACAATTTGTTACTGGGTCATGTGAGAAACTTGCTTATCACTACGTCCATATTGATATTCATGTTGATGAGACACTAACACCGCCCCACCTCCCTTAAGACTGCTGAGAGTGATTTGTGTGTGTGTGTGTGTGTGTGGGGGGGGGGGGGGGGTGTAGGAAAGAGAGAGAGAGAGAGGCAACGTGAATGTGCTACTTACAGATTATGATTACGTGCCACTTATCAAGAGCAATAAACACTGTAACTTAACGTAACTTCCAAAATAAATTTAGGTTCGTTCGGTGTCACAAAGAGCAAACGCGTAATGCACTGTTGATGGTATCTGTTTGATTTATAACGACGATGTGCATGGTACTTTGTGACTCTTAGTTTGGCTGTTTTCTTTGGTTACGCTCTGACAACCACACAGACACAACGCTTCACATAAACTCATTACAATCTGCCACGGAGAACGTACTGATCTGAAGTATTACACAGAGTGTCGGAGGAAGACTGTGACAAAAACAAAACTGCGCTAGAATTATTAAGTAGTTTTTAAAACACCGGGTATATGTTTGCAAGGAGAGAGCATACTCCTCGTACAACTGTGCTGATTACGATTTTGTTTCGTTTATCGAAATAACGTCTGGTTAATAGTCTTGTTGATGATGGAGCGTTAAAACGTCTCATCATCATCTTATTTTTCTTTTTCCTCCTGAAATAACCCCTAGAATTATGAGTGCGCAAAAATTAGCGGAGATGAAACTACTTTGCCGAAAGTCGACAGTTTAAATGTAAATGTTGTAGAAGTTGTTATTACCCTGGCAGAGCACACCATCTACAGCTACGTGATTACTCTGCTATTCACAATAAAGTGCCTGGCAGAGGGTTCAATGAACCACTTTCAAGCTGTCTCTCTACCGTTCCACTCTCGTACGGAACGCGGGAAAAACGAGCACGTCATTTTTTCTGAGAGCTCTGATTTCTCTTACTTTATCGTGATGATTATTTCTCCCTATCTAGGTGGGTGCCAACAGAATGTTCTCGCAATCGGAGTAGAAAACTGGTGATTGAAATTTCATGAGGAGATCCCTTGCAACGAAGAACGCCTTTGTTTTAATGACTGCCACTCCAATTCACGTATCATGTCTGTGACACTATTTCCCCTATTTCGCGATAATACAAAACCAGCTGCCCTTCTTTGTACTTTTTCGATGTCATCCGTCAGTCCCGCCTGATGCGGATCCCACACCGCACAGCAATACTCCAGAATAGGGAGGACAAGCGTGGTGTAAGCACTCTCTTTAGTAGACCTGTTGCACCTTCTAAGTGTTCTGCCAATGAATCACAGTCTTTGGTTTGCTCTACCCACAATATTATTTATGTGATCGTTCCAATTTAGGTTATTTGTAATCGTAATCCCTAATTATTTAGCTGAATTTACAGCCTTCAGATTTGTGTGACTTATCGCGTAATCGAAATTTAGTTCATTTCTTTTAGTGCTCATGTGAATAATTTCACACTTTTCATTATTCAGGGCCAATTGCCACTTTTTGCACCATACAGATATCTTATCTAAGTCATTTTGCAAGTCGTTTTGATTTTGCGGATTGTAGTTATGAGAATATTTATGGTTGAATATGGGATTTAATTATTTAGTGTACAGTGCAGTGTGCTAGTAGACTTCCCAGAAGCAATCGGTGGCAACAATCCATACAGTTAAGCTAGAACTTCAGCAAGAGCAGTTTGTGGGAGATAAAAGTGCACGTCCCCAGGATAAAGTTATTTTTGGACTTATGAAATTTTTGACGAAATGTTGGAAACAACAAAAATTCGGTTTGTGCGGGTGACATATTAAGGAATGCTGTTTCCGAGTTTACTTAATAATACAACGCAGGTCGAAGGAGGAGGAAGCCGGGTCACAGGGATCCTGGGCTCAACACCAGAATGACTCATCGAAACTCCGATCTGGCAGGACTACCGTGATTCGTCTTATGTTAAAAGGGGGTACATGTTGGATTCGTTTCTCAGAAAGGGCGCGATAGGTTTTTCTAACATGTTTGTCTGACAAAGATAAACTGCCATTTATAGCAACTTAGACGCAGATGAACGTTAAAAATTAACGTGTAAACACAGCCAAATAATTTAATAATATAGAGAAGAAAGAAAGAAGAATAATTCCAAAAAAAAAATGGGTCCAAATTATGAAAATGGGATTTGGAAATTAAGAAACGACAAGGAAGTGTATGAAAAAATGGGAATGTAATCGATACAATGGGAAAGCGGAGAATTACATTTTGTGGCCACTTAAAGAGAACGGATAACAAGGGGCGGACATAAAATTCAACTACTTTGACAAATCTAAAAACCCAAATTTCATGGTTTGTAGATGTTAGAAAGGCCTACACGAGTTGGGAATAACAAAGACGTAGAAAACAGGTATGAAATCGGGAAAAGTACAAAAAGTCAAGGGTTTCCAGAAGAAACCACGAAAGAAGAGTAGGACGACATGGACAGGAGAAAGAAGAGAACAACAGAGCAAGTATGGAATAATATTGAGAATTAAATAATATGATGTCATAAATCAGCTGTTTCACGTGGCCCTGAACTTGCCACATTCGAATAATAAATAAAGTGAAAGAGTCATTGGAAAAAAAATAAGCAGTGGCGTCGTGAAACTCACGATGATAATACACTAACGTTTTAGAGGGAGAGAGAGATGTATCTGAAATCAAGGTAACACCACAAACAATGTACAAATGATTAGGGTTGGAGAACTGTAGGCTAATGGTCTCTAACTTCGAGAATTCAGTATAGTGTGAAGCATTCACATGCTGCAGTGGTAGCCCCTGATCGATGTGACGTGCTTGAAAAAAGAACCGACCGTGTATCTAGAAACAGGATCTGACCGCATCTCTAGGTATCCAGGCAATTGCTGTGAGACTTCTCGTCCTGATAAAATTTATTGTCAACAGGAAAGGAAATGAAACTTCATGCTTTGATAGGGTATATAGTGTGACAAAAAAGATGGTGGTATGAGCTCACCTACCAGCATGGCGTTACATCTCCTGTGGCCTGGATTCATGCTCTGATTCGGTTGGGAAGGCTGTCAAAAAGACTTCGTATTCTCTCATGTGGCAAGCTGGAACTGTTTCTTGATACAGTCACTGAGATGAAGATGACGTCGAAGGATGTCCCACACGTGTTGTATTGGAGACAGATCTGGGGATCTTTCTTGCCACGGAGGTGCCACATCATTATGCAGACAGTTATTAGAGACACGTGCCATTTGTGAAGTAGCATTGTTCTGCCGAAAAACGCCACCACGATACTGTCGCATGGGAGGTAACACATGAGGTCGCAGGATGTCTGTCACGTACTGATGTGTCGTCAGCGTCCCCTCAGTTGCTACCAGCCTTGACCTGAAGTCATATCCAATGACTCCCCACATTACGACACCAGGAGTAACACAGCTGTTCCTCTTCAAAACTTTGGGAGTGTGGGACACCTCTTCGGGTCGCGGCCGTACTCATCACCGATGGTTATCCGGAGTAATGCAGAATAGCGATTCATTGCTGAACGCAGTGCGACGCCATACTTCCCAGTCGTGGCACCCCTCCAAAAACATCCGTTTGTGTTATGGTGTTAACGGTAGGCTACGTTCTTTTCTTTTGCTTGTACCGTTTGTCCCGCGGATACGAAGGGTCGGCATGGTTAATCAGATGTGGCAATATTAGTAGGAGTGGCCGGATGCCCTTCTTGCCGCCACCCCGTACCCTCCCGGAAGGTATTAGTGTACCCCAACTGTCTGGGACTAGTGTAATCCATAGAATAGTGCGAAAGTGTACAGATGCCTGCGAGTCGTAGAACTGAGGCGGGACGTGGGGACCAGCCCGGTATTCACCTAGGGGGATGTGGAAAACTGCCTAAAAACCACATCCAGGCTGGCCGGCACACCGGCCCTGGTCGTTAATCTGTCGGGCGGATTCGACGCGGGGTCGGCGCCCCTACCCGAGTCCAGGAAGGAGCGCGCTCGGCTAACCTGGCGGGTAACGGCAGGCCACGTGTGGGACTGCAATATTCCCCAGTCCCGCTGGTTGCTTGTACCCGACCAATGGTGTGAGCTGGTACAGAATGTTGCAGGAAGTCTATTACTTCTTGGATGGTACACAAATATGCAAACTTAAATCAATTATCACCAGACTTGTAAATTTTCCCCTAGAGCAACATGCAGTACAAAAAGAAATCATAACACTACAGTAAACAGCACAGAAAAATAATTCCCACCAAGATGTAGTGCTCAGAATGTACAACCAACAAACAAAACCTATAATACGAACCTTATATAAGGATATAGCACTGAAAAAAGAACTTACAACTAGAACATACTTGTCAACAAATTATTTGGGCCACACAACGAATAAAATGAACGAACGTTTACTGAAGACAAATGTATAATTAGCATTTCGCACGATCACTCTTCTGAAAACACGAATTCGATCAGCAAAAGCCAAACTCTCAGAATTTTCGAACCCGGAAATATAAAAAATTTCTTGTGAAAACTTTACAAAATACGACAGCGGACAAACTGGAAAAAATATCAACATTAGCTTCAAAGCTACAAGCACTTGCATTTGGAACCGCACGACCGCTACGGTCGCAGGTTCGAATGCTGCCTCGGGCATGGATGTGTGTGACGTCCTTAGGTTAGTTAGGTTTAAGTAGTTCTAAGTTCTAGGGGACTCCTGACCTCAGATGTTAAGTCCCATAGTGCTCAGAGCCATTTGAACCATTTTGAGCACTTGCAAGTAAACAGTCAACTGTCTATCTACATCTGAAATATGAAAACACACAGCAAAATGGTTCTAATGGCTCTGAGCACTATGGGACTTAACATCTGAGGTCATCAGTCCCCTAGAACTTAGAACTAATTAAACCTAACTAACCTAAGGACATCACACACATCCATGCCCGAGGCAGCATTCGAACCTGCGACCGTAGCGGTCGCGCGGTTCCAGACTGAAGCGCCTAGAACCGCATGGCCACTGTGGCCGGCCAAAACACACAGCAGAACACACTGAAAACACAGTACAAATTTTACACACAGTATCTGAAGGACATTCTGTGAATATTTTGGAAGGATGAGAGATATATACACATACGAGAAATTTCCCGAACGACTTAATCGACGAACAAACAGACCTGAAACCCAAGCGCTACTTAGAAAAATTTATTAACATTTTCGATCACGAGAAAGGATTAACATATGAAATCGCAGATGTTTTTACCAAATAATACGTGTGCAATCCCTGAATCCAAAGATGACATCTGTAAACATATAAGGGCAGCTCGTTTTGTATTATCACGTAATAGGGTGAGAGTGTGGCAGATATGATACGCGAATTGGGATGGAAGTCATTACAGCAAAGACGTTTTTCGTCGCGGCGATATCTATTTACGAAATTTCAGTCACCAACTTTCTCTTCCGAATGCGAAAATAATTTGTTGAGCCCAATCTACATAGGTAGGGATGATCATAAAAATAAAATAAGAGAAATCAGAGCTCGAACAGAAAGGTTTAGGTGTTCGTTTTTCCCGCGCGCTGTTAGGGAGTGGAATGGTAGAGAGATAGTACGATTGTGGTTCGATGAACCCTCTGCCAAGCACTTAAATGTGAATTGCAGAGTAGTTATGTAGATGTAGATCGAAGCATCCCAGCTGTCAAATACCTGTCAAAGCTATCACTAATAATTTCATACTGTAAAAACTATGTGATTACATTAATATTATTTCATATCAGACAGCTCACAGCTGGTCCCTGGATGCCATATGATCGTCAACACCACCTAGACATAAGTAAAAATGTAATTTATAAAAATGACCTTATTGATCATAAGCAAAACGTTCATGATGCAGGCCATACTGTAAAAACAAACCAACTCTCTCTATTTGTCCTTCGCGTTTTTCACAAAATGACGTACGCAAAACAGTTTATTTATAAAGTAGTTTGTTCTCAAAAGTACAGTTGCATTACAACATTATGCTGATCCACTATCGAAACATAAACACGAGTAAGCACGGTGTATTAGCGTGAGCTGACACCGGTGAAAGTATACGATAATAGAAGCAAAAACGTCCCGGGCGACATGGGTCCACAAAGGAGCCATTCGCGAGGTAACAGCGAAAGCGTGGTTACGAACCACTACTGTCCTCAGTGTGAAACATTTCCCTAGTCAGTAGAAACGCATTTGAAATACGAAGTTTGTACGATATAACTGTATTCAAATTTCACCTATGGTATACCTTAGTAAGAAATATGATACTGCTTCACCATTTTGCATGTTCCAGTGTATTGTATAATCGTTCCTGTTGTTAGAAGTTTTTCGCTTTTTCGTCCTTGCATTTGGATGCAATACAGTACCTCGTATAATTTCGTAAATTGTAACAAGACTTCAGTTCTCTGCTCCAGTTCATCTGATTCAACGGCAGAGTTGTACACTTCAGTGTTCAGGTGACCTTAGTAAATTCGGAGGGTTGGGGTGGATGATGTGGGACGTCAAGGTACAAGCCCTGATTGATATATTCAGCTTGGATCACACTGACGCGTCAGATGTCTTCTTACATGAGCAGCAAAATATGTAGATGCCCCACAACGCATTTACCACATCTCCCAGATATGAATTATGGATTAAATTTGAGTCCAGTTGGATGGGAATGTAACGGGAAAGTTTATGTTCGAAATGTATGGCTACTGGAAAGGATTCATTGTGCTTTAGAGTTATATATTTTTTAAAATATTACATGTACAAATATGATAAATGCTTGAATAATACCGTAGACTCACCGAGATTGCATTGTGCCCACCAGTTCGGTTACGAGTGCAGTGCCTTGACAAAATAGCGATAAAACAAGAAAAGAGTGTCTGTGTGTTGGAATACGCGAGACCTTCCATTTATCTGGAAATGTTAGTCGCCACTTTGTGAGGATGTGGGACACTGAAAATCCTCATGAAATTGTGGCGCATGAACGAGATTCGCCGAAGCGTCACAGGCGAAGCTGCGTGAGGCGTTTCTCTTCGTGAGAAGGCTTGTGACAGGGTAATTCTTACCTTGATATGTTGTTTCCACAACTGACAGTTTATTCCAAAAAAATTCAATTTCCAACAAGACGGGCACCCTTCATTGGAGCATCGATGTTCGTCGCTGCGTAAACGACGAAATTCGACATCGCTGGATTGGTCGTAGTGGTGAAGACGGCGTGACCCTGTTTCCTTCACCCCGCAGATCATCTAGCCCGATGCTTTGAGACTTTTTCCTTTGTGAGCACATGCAGGACAGTGTTTATGTGCCCACACTGCCAAGAACATTGGAACAGCTCAAAGAACGCATCAGTGTTGCTGCGATGACTATTGACAGGACGTTGCTACGCAAGATATGGAACTAACTTGACTACCGATTGGACGTTTGTTGTGTGACCAGAGTGGCGCTCATAGAACATTTGTAGAGTGCAAAATGCAGACTCGGTTGAGTTTACTGTTCAGTTCATACTTTAATCATATTTGTATATGTAATAATCTGGAAAATACAAAGCTTTGCAGACGACTGAATCATTTCTAGTGGCTCTGTACATTTATCCTAACTAGGACCAATATTTCAAGCAAAAGTCAGTATCGCCTAACAACCACATATTCGGAATTGTCTCGCAAACACCTCTCTTGCAGATCCACACTTACTGGAGCGTTATTGCTTCTATTGTCGTGTTCTTCCACCAGTGTCAGTTTTGCCAATAATTACAATATATACTGTATATTTGTATGCCATCTCAATCATAACACTTCACGCTCTCCCCTTACCTCACACAAATTGTTCCTTAACAAGGCTCGCTTCAGCAGTTTGCTGTGCGGTTTAAGATAACTGAAACGCGGAGAAAAAAGGCACACTGCACGCCAGGAGCTGGCCACTGAAGACGCTGCGTAACACGTCAGAACAGGCGGACAGTAGCCAGTGGCACTACACATACTCCTTTGATGATACACAGCATAATAAACTAGGAAGAATGTTTTCCAAAGATTTCTGTCTTACGCCTTAACAACAGTTGCTTAAAAAAATAAAGATAATGCGAACGATCCCTGTAATTCGTCCTAATACCCATTTCCTTATTTTACAGGACTTTTTATTGACCAGAATCTCGCATATAGGGTGCTTTTTCCCCCCTTGCAGATCATGTAGGAGCACTGTTATTTTTCAGCAGCATAAGCATGGTCACCAGTATATTTCGCTGTGAGAGAAAAAACTTTTAAATTAGTTAATAAAGTACCAAAGTCACAACGCAAAGTTTTGCTGTAAGTTTGATTTGCATCCATTATCGTTAGTAGCAGGTTGTCGGGAGTCTAGCTGTGAAATATCCGGCCGACATAGTAACAAGGTGTATGCCATTGGTTGCCCGGGGCCGAGAAATCGATAAAATTACTCCACAGAACACGTGTTTTTCCCAGTTTTTACAGCCATATCGCACAGTCCCTGCTGTTGGCGGGAGCATTTGTCTTCAATTATAAGCTCTGTAATTGTTGCATACGTCGGTGTGGATTTCTTCATATGACAGTCCCAATGTTGGCACATCTTTATAGAAGCTCATGCAACTAAATACGAAGCAACAAACTATTGTTTTCTCCATTATTGCCGTTACATGTGATGCTCCTCCCAGTTGTAGAATTTTGCAATAATGAAACAGTAGTGCCACTTGTACAATATTTTATGGCATACTCGATCTGATTAAAAGTATACGGACAGCTATTAGTGGATATTAATATGCGGTGTGTGTCCACCCTTCGCCTTTATGACGGCTTAAACTCTGCTGCGAAGACTTACAATGAGGTGTCTGAATGTCTGTGGAGGAATGATATCTCAGTCTTGCTCAAGAGCTGAAAGCGTAGAAGGTAGTGATGTTGGGCGCTGGGGTATTAAGCGGAGTAGATGTTCTAACTCATCATAAATGTATTCCATGTCGGGATTATGGATAGACAAGACGATTCCAGGAACTTTTTTTGTCCAGAAACCGTTTCCTCATAGAATCTGCTCTATGACAGGGTGCACTGTCAAGCTGACGCAGTCAGTCATCGTCTACCAACAGTTGCTCTAGTGTACGCAGGTAACGTTCTTCAGGCATTCACCTACCGAAATCCTTACATTTGACTGCCACAAAATGTAGCGTATTCCTCACTCCAAATCGCTCGTTTTCAGTCACCCTCTGTGCAGTGGAGCAGCTCTTTACACCACATCAAACGTTGCTTAGCATTGACTATAGAGATGTGTGGCTTATGGGCAGCTGCTCGACCATTCCACCCAAATTTTTCTAACTTTCTACGCACAGTCTTTATGATAGGTGGACTGTTGGTAGCACTTAGCAACTTATGAGAGATTCCTTCCGCTAATTTCATGCTATGTTTCAAACAACCCTCCGAAATGCTCGTTGGCCCCTGCCCGTCAGTAGGTGAGGTCTGCACGCCCGTGTTATTCCTTCGTATTTCCAAATCACAGTCACGTAATCAACGGTCGGCATGGGCAGCTTTAGAAGGGTTGAGATGTCCCTGATGGATCTGTTACTCATGTGACATCCAGTGACTGGTCCACGTTCGAAGCCACTGAGCTCTTCCGACCGATCGCTTCTGCTGTTACTGCTTCTCTACAGACATCACAAAGCCCCCCCCCCCCCATCCACCCTCCCCCTCCTTTTACACTGGCAGGCCCGTGTCTCGTGACATTAGGGGTCAATTCCGCATCACATAGAGTGTCGGAATTCTTTTGATAGCCAGTGTATCTAGTTTCAGTTATCGACTAATCATCGTCAGGTGCTCTATGAAATGAAGGCAGAGTGCAAGTCATAAATTCAATGAAAACATCTGCATATTTTGCAAATTCTCTTCTTTGCAGGCGGACGCTGTAGGCGATCACATGGTCTCTGTCCCAAGCCTTCTGATTCGTTATTAAAAGCATGCTGTGGGTTATTCTGTGTGTTTGTACGGGCTCAGTACAGCGCCTGGAGTTTGCTCCACCAGTTTAGCATTTATGATGTGGTGCGTGTATCTGGCATAAACGATAGAATACGGAAAATGATATCTTAAGGAGAAACGAAAATATAATAAAAATGATTTATTTGTAGGCCTCCGTACTGCGACTGATAACTGGGATGTACACGTATGGAGGTGTGCAGCGCTGTCACCTCGCAGTTCACCCCACACTTATCCGTTGGCAACGTCGCGAACGATCATCGCAGTCTCCAGCTCTCTGCTACCTGCCGCGGGGAGAGCATCGGAGTGTGTGTGGCTGTCAGACGCGCTTTTAAATGTAATAACCGGATATATGAAAACTGCGCCCAATGAAATTTATGCCCAGTATTCCTGGAAACTACCTGCTTACTAAGTCACAACGCGCCTGCACGCCGACATCCTCGTACACCAGAAATGTTCCCTAGTAGTCACTGTCTCCCTTGCGTTTCGTCCACTCCCGTAGATAACTGCTACAACAATCACCTTTAGCATGTCTCTAAGTATTGTAAAGTCCGATTTGTGCGCCTCCTGTGTTTGTATGGTGATAGGTTTCATATGAAAGTGTCAACGACCACCCGTGGCAAGTGCACTTTGTCAAGTGGAAGTGTTGTCGCTATCCTTGTCTTCAGTCCGAAGACGCTAATTTGTTCAGTGCAGGCCACTTTCAACCTCGAATTAATTACTGAAAAACGTACATCCGTTTGAATCTACTTACTGTATTCATCCCTTATCTTTCTCCTGTAACTCGTACCCCCCCCCCCCCCCTCTCTCTCTCTCTCTCTCTCTCTCTCTCTCTCTCTCTCTCTCTCTCTCTCTCTCTCTCACACACACACACACACATACACACACACTTGCCTACAAAACTGACAATTTCTTGATGCCTCAGAATGTGTTCTATCAGTCGATCCCTTCTTTTAGTCAAATTGTGTCATAAATATATTTTCTCCCGAATTCTATTCACTATCTTCTCATTAGTGGCACAATATACTCGTCTAATCTTCAGCATTCTTCTACGTCACTACATTTCAAAAACTTTTGTTCTCTTCTTGTCTGACCTGCTTTTCGTTCACGTTTCGGTCAATCCTGTCAATTATCTTCGAAAAAGACTCCCTAATATGTAAAATTATACTCTATGTTAACACTTTTCTCTTTTTCAGAAATGCTTCTCTTGCCACTGCCAGTCTGCATTTTTATCCTCTCTACTTGGGCCATCATCCATTATTTTGCACCGAGCGAGGTGGCGCAGTGGTTAGCACACTGGACTCGCATTCCGGAGGACGACGGTTCAATCCCGTCTCCGGCCATCCTGATTTAGGTTTTCCGTGATTTCCCTAAATCGTTTCAGCCAAATGCCGGGATGGTTCCTTTGAAAGGGCACGGCCGATTTCCTTCCCAATCCTTCCCTAACCCGAGCTTGCGCTCCGTCTCTAATGACCTCGTTGTCGACGGGACGTTAAACACTAACCACCACCACCATTATTTTGCTGTTCAAATAATAAACTGTTTTTAGTGTATCATTTCCTAATTTAATTCTCTCAGCATCATCTGATTTAGTTCGACTACATTCCATTCTGTTTGTTTTGCTTTTATCGATTTTCATCTTATATCCTCCTTTCAGGACACTGTTCCGTTCGACTGCTCTTCCAAGTCTTTGATGTCTCTGACAGAAGTACAATGTCACTGGTAGACCTCAAACTTTTTATTCCTTCTCCCTGAACTTTAATTATTCCAAATTTTCTTTGGTTTCCTTTACTGCTTTCTCAATGTACGGATGGAATGACGTTGGAGATAGGCTGCAATCAGTCCACTCCCTTCTCAATTACTGCTTCCCTTTCATGTCCTTCGATTCTTCTAACCGCAGTCTGGTTTCTGTACAAGTCATTTATGACCTTTTGCTTCCTGCTACCATTATAACTTGTGATCCAGTGAACATTGTCAAAATCTTTCGCTAAATCTACAAATGCCTTTCTTCAATCTGTCCTGTGCTCACCCTTCGCGAGATCGTCGGCTACTAGTATTTCCACTCAGCTGTATATAATTCGTGTCAGTATTTTGCAACTATGACTTATGTAACTGACAGTTCGCTAATATTCAAAACTGTCAGCAACTATTTTCTTTGAAATTGGAATCATCACATTCTTCTTGAAGTCTGGGGGGTATGTCCCCTGCGTCATACATCTTGCACTCCAAGTGGAATAGTTATTTCATGTCTGGATCTCCAAAGAATCTGAGTAAATCTGAGTGAATGTCGTCTACGCTAGGGACCTCGTTTCAACTTAAATCTTTCAACACACTGTCAAATTCATCTCGCAATATCCCGTCTCCCATCTCATTTTCATCCGCTTTTTCTCCTCTTCGTGTAATAGTACTTTCAAATTCATTTCCCTCTGTACATTCCATTCCTTCCTCCTTTCAGCTTTCCTTTCTTTGCTTAGTACTAGTTTGCCATCTGAATTCTTGAAATATTTTCGGTTTCTTCTCCTTTCTCCAAAGATTTCTTTAATCTTCCTGTAGGCGATATCTATCTCTCTCCCAGTCAGACATGCTTCTACGGCATCTTCTCTAGCCATTCCTAGCAGTTTCTCCAAGTCTCATTTTTTAGACATCTGTATTCTCTTTTTCCATCTTTCATCTATTGATTTCAGTATCTCCTGTTTTATCCAAGGATTTCTAATAGAAATCGTTGTTTTATCTATTTGATCCTTCGCTGCCTTCACTATTTCATCTCCGAAAGGTCTCCAATTACCTCGCTGTCGGCGAGAAGTTTAACTCTAGCCTTCCTTTCTTCAAAGCTACCCGTTCGCCCTCTACTATATACCCTTTCCTTGCTTCAGTCAAGTTCTGCCCATGGCTCCCTGCGAACCTCTCAATAATCTCTGGTTATTTCAACTTATCCACATCCCACCTCCTTAATTTCTCATATTTTTGCAATTCCTTAATTTATATCTCACACTTCGTTACGAATGAATTTCGGTCAGAGTCCACATCTGAACATGGAAGTATGCAGTCTTTTTACATGATTCGTAAATCATCTGTTAACAATGATTAAATTATGCTCTGTGCAAAATTTTGCGCAACGGGTCTCTCTTTAATTACTCCCTTCTCTTCCAGTCCATATTCTCCTACTATTTTGCCTTCTCTTCTTTTTCCGGCTATCAAATTGTACTCTCCCATTATAATTAAATTGTCCTCTCTCCCAATTTTCAGAATATTTCTTTTATCTCATTGTATATTCTTTCAACCTCTTCTTCACCTCCTGAGTTAGTTGCAATGTGAACTTGTGTTACTATAGTGCGTGTTGGCTTCGTGCAATTTTGGCTACTGCTACATTACCCCTATCTCATTTAGTTTTTATAGCCCTACAGTCACTTGACCAGGAGTCCTGTTCTTCCTGCCACAGCCGCGCGGTGTGTTCGCCTTGCCACAGTGCGCGCGGCTCTCCTCCGTCGGAGGTTCGAGGCCTCCCTCGGGCATGGGTGTGTGTGTTGTCCATAGCGTAAGTTAGATTAAGTAGTGCGTAAGCTTAGGAACCGATGACCTCAGCAGTTTGGTTCCATAAGACCTTACCACAAATTTCCAAATTTTTTCCCGCCACTGCACCTCGCTAATTCCCAATACATCGAACTTCAACGTATCGATTTCCCTTTTTAAATCCTCTAATGTCCATACCCGATTGACATCTGGCATTCGACGCTCTGACTCGTGGAATGCCAGTTTTAGAAGGGATATGATTTTTTTAAATTCCGTGTTCGGAGTTCGGTTTTTATGTTTTAAATCTGGCCACAAGAACAAATTTTGTGACCGCTGCAGACAGAAAATAAAACAAATTAGAATCAGTTCCGAACGTAAAACTTGTGGGGACAGTTCCTGTTTGAGCATCTGCTGTCTTCTTAACAAGTCGTTGTTATAAAGTAGAAAACCATGCAAGAGCCTTCGGCTCTTTTGCCTGGGGGACCTTTTCTGGGAGCAAATTTCACTGGACGTAGTTTACAGGAAGCCGTAATAACGAGCTGTGCCATTATGTGCTCGTAGTTATTTAACTCAACTGTACTACTAACCAATAAAGGGACTTTTCTTTGCCGGAAGTGTATCGTTTACTAAATAGCCTGTTTACAGATGGTAGGTAAGGTCCTGTTGTAGATGGCATTCCCTTGCCTTCCTCCAACCTTTAAACCGACTTACCTAACCAAACTGTAGACTCCTCCCCTATTACCGGCTGGTTAGGTCAGCTCGACGGTCAGAGGAAGGCACGCAGTCTCCAATAGGGCCACACCTAACAAAGCAGTGAGTTTCTCAAATTAGTGTTCGACCTAAGAACATTTATTTATTTGTATTTATGTATTTGCTTTTATATAGATGATTTGCCTTATAGTGACTATCATAAACTGTACTAGCTACTACATGAAACAATGAAAGATATACCATTGTTTCATAACGCAGACACTGTTGTTACATAAATTTCGGCATAATATTGCCACATCGTAACCGCACTTTTGTTCAAATCCGGAAGCAGCGTCATCAGTGAAGTCATCATTAGCACTGGAAGCACGTTTATTACGGACGCCATCGTGCAGCCTGAACAGAACTGAACTTCGGGTGGAAGATTGCTGCTATTTATACAAACATCGAATATTTCTTAATACAGAAACGTTACAAACATAAGAAATTTGGAGAATCTTCCGGAAGTGAAAAATACCAAGTAACAAATAATTACTGGTGGACGGTTTTGAAGTGGTGACCATCAGCACGCCAGCTAGGGAAGCAGACCTGCACGGTACAATGTGCGCACCACAATTCGCGGCAGTGTATTAGTAATCTACTTCAAGATATGCATTATAAAATGTTAATATGATAAGTTAAAACTGTATCTAATTTCTACTTACAATTCTAATCACTAATGCTTCATAGTATCAGCAGGCTCGTCTTATTATAGAATACATATCAGATCTGATCTGTCAGTTATCTTTTAATCCCATTTATAAATGTAACATTGCAGTTGTACATTATTCATGATTTGCTTTTGAAGGTCCAGCAGTAACTGTGTCTGCAGACAAAATTACTGAATTTCAGGTACGTGTATTCTGCAACAGCTGTTTGCATAACAGCCGAACCTGAAATTTGGTAATGGTAAATTACTTTTGTATTCTAATGTTTAGACAGAATCTGTTTCACAACAATATGAGACTATCACATCGTGGTATCAACACAAGAAACGTATAAACCAAAAGAAACCCTGAAATGACACTCCGTTGTCCACATCTACACACAGTTTGCTCATGTTATGCTAGCTGAAATTATCTTTCATGGGACTAAAACAATTTTCCGAAGCAAAGATTGCTATATCAGTTTGTTTCTTGGGGTGTCAGGCCAGACAAGCGCACACTGTTTACCCATGTCCTTGACACGTCTCGCTGGATTTCTGTTAACCATGCAAATTGTTAGTAATTTAATGCGCTTCTGATCTTTTTAGGGTGAAAACGGAGGCCAGATAGGATCACTTAGTTGTCCGTCCGTCCGTCCGTCTGTCTATCTGTCTATGCGACCCCTTTTTCTCAGGAACGAACAGACGTATCAAGTTGAAATTTATGCCACATACTAAGCTCTGTAGTTCCTTAATGGTGTGAACAAATGTAAACGTGCAAGTCAGTGCAGTCAAAAGATACGGCCATTGGTCACATATTTTGATCTTCGCAAACTCACCATCAAAACCTATGGGATACTTTCTGTTGACCTAGAATCATGAAATTTGGCAAGAAGCAAGGTGTCGCTGGTACACGTAAAGCAAAAATACAAAGATTGTTGATTTGTGATTGTATCGCAGGGAAAAAATGTTTTTCGTATTATCCAACTATCAGCCTGTATGTCTGCTAAGAACACTTTTTCTCAGGACTGGGTAGAGGTATCAAGTTCAAATTTATGTCACATACCAAATTTTCGTTGGTGATATAAAAGAATTTGAGCTTGCACATCCATGCAGTCAAAAGATTTGTGTTCTTTATTTTGTTATCTTGCCAGTACGAAATCGATAGCAGGCAAAAATCGTTTGAAGTTCTCGATTCCCAGGATGGATGAAGTATCTGTTACAGGGTCCGGCGAAATACCTCCACATTTCAAAAAGTAATTACAAGCAGACAAAGATAAAGAGAAATACTTCTATTTGTGGACAACAAATAGTACGGCATTTTATATTAGCTGGTTTTTAAAATTATGTTCGGTAAATGGCGTCCTCCCTTGCTGACACATTGAGGAAGGAGTTTCCGGAACTTGTACACCGTTCTTCGTGTCATTTCCGGTGGAATGACTGCCACTTCCTGGGTGATTGCCTCTTTATGTGCTTGCTGGGTTGTGTCCCCAAAGAATAAAATTGCAAAGTGATACATCGGGTGACTTTGGGGACCAGGCGACGCGAAGAGAGGCGGCTTCTAGGAACCAACTCTCTCCGAATTTCTAGAGAAAGCGGAGAAGTGAAGTTGTGGCTCCGTCTTGTGGGACTAGATTTCTTCCTCTTCATGGTTTCCAAGAAATTGGTTGAAATTAGGTCGGAGGAAGGTCTCTATCGTGTGGCAGTAGCGACATGAATTAACCGTTGTCGTTACGGCATCTTCTTCTTCTTCTTCAAAAAAAAAAAAAAAAAAAAAAAAAAAAAAAAAAAAAAAAAAAAAAAAAAAAAAAACGGACACCAACACCAAATTCAGCAACGTCGCACCAAACTGTTGCACGACGGCTAAATTGTGGTAGCTGGTGAAGTTCCTGAGCATTTTCTGGTGCCCAGTAGCGGAAATTTTGTTTATTTACAATAGGTAACAAGTGGGAGTCGGCCTCATCAAAAGGAATCAAAACAACGCCGGCCGGAATGCCGTGAAGAATTTCTTAACACACGGCACTGCGAGTTTCAAAATCTCTTTCACTTATTTCTTGAGTAACTTTCATTTAGTTTGGGCGCATGTGAAGATCTCCTACACTCGTATCAGACAATCCAGGGAAGCTGCATGTTAAGTGCTGAACGGTTTGGAGATTGCTGGACGGATGCTCTCAAACACATCACATTTACCGGCGTTGTTATAATCCGAGATCGGGTCACCTAGCCAAGCCACTGCGCCCATTGAAAATGGCAGGTATAGCGGTATCGATCGATACCCCCACCACATCAGTATCCCCGCCACAGCTCATACCGCGGCCTCTCCAAATACGGGAGGTCTTTTTGCTGGACCCTCGCTGTACATAGTTAGGTTTGTACGGAGCCCTCGGTGCACGAGTCCTGCTCACATTTACCCGGTTTTTTGTGGTTTTCAGTCGACGTAACAATTACTTTTATAGAACATTACCATGTTCGTGTGGCTCATAGACCCACTCGATGTTCTCTTGTTAGTGTCGTGTCGTTTCGTGTGATTCATCCTCATTTGCTTGGCCTTCAACTGTGCTTCTTTCCCTTGGCTCATTCTTCTCTCTCTCTCTCTCTCTCTCTCTCTCAGCGACGATCTCTAGGTTCTATCTCTTAAAATTCCACGTCTCGCTGACAGATACTATTCTAACTCAGGTGACATTCTGACATATCTTGTTCAACACATCGCACAGTACTCCTTATCTGACTGTGGCATGTGTGTTTTTCTCTCCCAATATGCACCGTTTTTCATCTGTTACGCATCTGTGCATCGCGCACACCATGATAATGTGATCTGGAGATCCAAGGTGTCCACAGTCACATACACCATAGTATCGTTTTCTAATCCTTTTCAGGTACGTAGGGTATGGTGCATGAGAGGATATAAAGTGGATCATCTCCTAATAGTTAGATATAGCTCATCAGTTATCTTTCCTCGATGTTATGAAGTATTTCGTAATAATATAGCTTTCAGTATTGCTACTTCCGAAACTTCCAGCCACTGTCTTGTAACTTGGGCTTTATTTCCATTGTGCAATCAGCATAAGCTCCCACAGTCTCACGGAACTGCTCTGTGTGCCGTCTCCTCTATATCTTTCGACAGAGGCAGTTGGCCATATCCAAGAAAACACCGTGAGGGCATCACCTGCAGTTGTACGGTAGGCCCCTGCAAGTCCTTAGCAAGGCCTCTTTCTGTACCCGTCGTAAAATTTTCGCCAGCCTCAATCTCTAACACTATTATTCCACACTACCTCCGTATACACTATACTATCTCCGTGTCACACTATCTCGGTATGCTACGATGCCAACGAGTATTTACTCGTGATATATTTTCATTAGTTGTAAAAATCTATATAGGGCCATATTCACGATTTTTTTTTGCGTTATGGCTGAGGCTTCGGTGCTGACATTTTCACCATGAGCTAGGAATTTATGCTTTTCGTCTAACACGAAACTTTTTTTTTTTTTTTTTTTTTTTTTTTTTTTTTTTTTTTTTTTTTTTTTTTTTTTCACTCCGAATGGCTTCTCGTCCGATCCTAAGCGTATGACTTCGTGTCTTAGACTTCTTTTAGTAGTATATGGACAGTTTTATGAACAGCAACTTTCATTTTCAGGACACTATTTTTGTATTATTTCAATTGCAATCTTTGCCTTGTCTCCTATCTATGCTGTAGATTGTCAGCCACGATTAGAAGCAGATCGTGTGCATAAGCTTCACAGCCAGTTGCTTTTGGCACCGCTGTCATTTTTTGTAGCAGGGCTCCATGCATAGATCCAAAACTCTTGTTCTTGAAATAGAAACATGTGGATATCCTTTCCTTATTACTTCCTGCTTAACTGTACTTGGGCAAGTAAATTCGGCTTGCCTGTTATTACAACAGCCCCTTAAACTTTTGTATAAAGCAGAAGGGCATTGCAAGTCATGCAGGCGTGAGAACAGTGAATGCCACTGCAGGTTATCCGTGCTGAAGCCCATGCTGGTTTTGGTTGAGTCGTCTCAGTTCTTTTAACTTTGTTAGTCTCTTGGAGAGTAATCCCTCTTGCAGTTTTGCTGATTTATTTAATAGGCATATGGGTCAATAGAACTTCGCCTATAAGGGATTCTTGTCGTTCTGTTCCTAAAAGAACAGTGACCCCACTCCAATTTTTTAAAGAATCAAATTGCCAAATATAAAACAGCTTCAATTGTTTGATTAATATAAAAATGAGTTAATCTGTTCAATATTCGACCTCAAGAATGTAAATGAGAAAAGCGTTTGAAATTACGATTAAAGTTTGTTGAAAGTCGCTATGTGCTCTCATTCTCAAATAAGGGATGAATATAGTCTGGGTAATTAGCGCGCTGTGAGTTATGCAGCCTCAAGATATACACATGGTTTCTAACTGTAGTACTGACTTGTCTTTCTGTGTCAAGCCTTTAACATAAGAGTTTAGCTCTTAACGAGCATTATGAGAGTATTATAAATATTTAAATCCAGCCAATAAATGTATGAAATACTGAAAATAAAATTTTTGTAGCCACTGGAGGCCGTCAGATAGACAACCTGCAACGGGGACCGTGCACCGTTCAAAAATGTTCCAATGTGTGTGAAATATTATGGGACTTAACTGCTAAGGTCATCAGTCCCTAAGTTTACACACTACTTAACCTAAATTATCCTAAGGACAAAGACACACACCCATGCCCGAGGGAGGACTCGAACCTCCGCCAGGACCAGCCGCACAGTCCATGACTGCAGCGCCCAGACCGCTCGGCTAATCCCGCACGGCCCGTGTGCCGTGCACAGGGTTAGCCGTTAATTAATACAGATGACCAGCTGTTCTAATTTCCACGAGTTTGGGATTCTCCCTTCCAACGAACAGTCCTTTAAGTCTTGTCAATTAGGACATAATCTTATCCTCCAGTTCCTCAAATACTTCGGCATTTTTGCACTCTGGCTCCCGAGCCTTTTTTATGTCACGGGTAGCCAGTCTTACTTCTTCGTCAGTGAAGATCATTACTGAAATATGTGTGTCATAAATCTCGTCCATTTCTTCTAGCAACCTGCTCTGACTTTCATCTTCCTCTGTATCAGCCGGCAGTAACGCCTGCGACTGGTCGATTCATGTCCGTCTTTTGTTAGCTGCCCATCTTCTCTTTTTGAAATTAGCAGAAGTGTATGTGGTCTTATTTTGCTGGCCATTACTGTAAAAGGTGTACCTCGGAGATTTAAGCACAGTTAACTTGAAACGTAATTCATCCACCAGTATCAGGCACTTTAATGATGTTCTCGTGTGTCGCAGTTGCTTTTCTTTATGAATTTTCAGCCGTTTCTCTCTCTCTCTCTCTCTCTCTCTCTCTCTCTCTCTCTCTCTCTCTCTTTGTCATCTAGGCTCGCTGATACACCTCACAGTACATACAGACCTCCTTTCTGAAGTGAGTGTATTCTGCAGTCTACGGTACTTTCCATCGCAGGTGTTTATTTCCGACAACCGACGTAGTCCTGTCCATTGCATGTGTTGTTGTTTTTCCCGTCCCGCTTGCTGTGTTGTGAAGACTGCGCTGATCGTCTCGTCCTGACAGGTTCAGAGCTTATAAGTGACCAGTCAGCTTTTTGGACATTGTAGTGATGAGTCACTATTGTGCCCCTGTGCCCTGTTTGTGCTCCACAATGTTCGGAAATTCTCATCACAAACTTCTAGAATTTGTCGAGGGAAGTGGCTACATAATATTTCGAATAGGAACCCATGTCCGGAAACGTCATCCAATGACGCTACAGAGCGTCAGATTTATAGGCACCGGCGCCCGTAAATGTATTTATACACAGGATAATTCCGTGTGATGGGACAAACTTTCTAGAGTGAAGGAGATGGATAATTGTATCAGTTTGAGTTCAGAGTCCGTGGTTCGGAAACAAATCAGTCGAAAGTTACAAACGAAAACCATTCTGTTACGTCTGACGGTGGAATACATTTACCGGTACTTTTGTTGCTAAGAATGTATTCAGTTCTCAGCGATGGCAATATAGGCCGAAACAAGAAAAAAAAAGGCTAACAGAAAAGGTCTCTAAAATGTATACCTGAAGAGCTATGAGCACTTGTTCACCTTCGCTAGTGTGAAACATATCTAGTGAACAAGTGCTCATAGCTTTTAAGGTATGCATTTTACATCTCATATTTACCGGACATTTTGTCTTGTTTTAGTCCATTCTACCACCTCTGAAAGTTGCCTACCCTACAATCTTAGCAGCAACAGTAACACTACATCTGTTCCACTGTCAGCCGTATCAGAACGGTTTTCGCTTATAACTATCGACTTGTTCGTTTCCGGCACAGGAATCCTTACCTCAAACTGATCCATGTATCTGCTCCATTATTCCTAGAAAGTGTGTAACATAATCTGGAATCACCTTGTGGATACTTTTACAGACGAATTTGAGGTTCTGTAACGTCGTCGCATGATGTTTCCCGGCATGGTTTCCCATTCAAAATATTATGTACTCACTCTCATCTATAAGTCCTAGAAGTTTGTAACAGAAACATCCGAACATCGTGTATAGTATTGTGATTGCCTGTAGTAGACTCGTTATCTACTTACAACTCTTTAATATCGTCAAAGGCTTCTCTTGAACCAAGTGTTTCGTCAGTATTTGAAATACCTCCTACTCGATATTGATAAGTCGTTGATTATTAGGCCTGCTTACGGTTATTAAATTGGGATAATTGATTCATTAGGTCTAGTTCCCTAACCTCAGTGCAGCTACTACACTACACTGTAGAGCGCACAAGGGTGTCCATACTCTCAATATATTTTCTTCTTCCTACCCAAAAATTGCAGTCTTAATACGCTCCAAGTATTCACATATGTAATAGTTATACTGCAAATAAATATTTGTTACTACCATTTTTGTAGAAGTAGCAATAACTTCCACACTGAGCAAGTGATCGTGGCAAACCTGATCCAACTTCAGAATCATCAAATTCTTGTAGTCCGCCCCGGTAGCTGAGTGGTCAGCGCGACAGACTGTCAGTCCAAAGGGCCCGGGTTCGATTCCCGGCTGGGTCGGAGATTTTCTCCACTCAGGGATTGGGTGTTGTGTTGTCCTAATCATCATCATTTCATCCCCATCGACGCGCAAGTCGCCGAAGTGACGTCAAATCGAAAGACTTGCACCAGGCGAACGGTCTACCTGACGGGAGGCCCTCGTCACACGACATTTCATTTCATTTCATCAAATTCTTGTTAGATGCAATTATGACAGCCTTGGGGTCTGGACCGTCCAGTATCGCTATTACTGTATTTGGTAGATTTGGAATTTTGCTGTTTAAAGTTCATGGCTCCTGCACATATTCAACGTCGACCCACTTCTCCTCTGCTAGTCTGAATTGTTCACTCACGACCATAGCGCTCCTCACGGCGTTTCACTGCACTACGTATAGCATCTGATTTGGACTACTAGCCATTTTGATATTGCAGATGTACTTTTCCCTTCGTAACCGGTTGGCAGATGTCATATGTTAAGCCCCTATGAACCTGAACAAGATCTCCGTACACCCCATCCATATCGGATGTAGCGTTTCGCCTTGTGAATACTGTACGAAGTAGATCAAGTAGCTTTTTCACATCGAGAGGTAGGTTTCATCTTCTGAACTGAATCCAATCTGCTGTCAGTCGTACTGGAAACGTAACTGACCTGCTTTGATGATGACCTAATCTCACCATATGTCTCAGTGCAACAAAGAGAATATCTACTTCCTCTACAGTTTCTAACTTCATAGCATCCTCGTTGTGGTTGTAAACCTTATTTGGATTCGCATATTCTAGGAAAACCTCATGAACATCAATTTCAAAGTAGGTAGAATTTACCTTCAAGAGGAACTCTAAGACGTCTGTAATTTTACGAGTGTCTAACTCTAGGGTTGGGTGCATCCTTTGCAGTTGGTTTGTCATACGATCTAATTAGTCACATTCGATCTCACTACGAACAGCATTATCTTCAAATATGACGCTTTGGTTTGGATGTAGTAACACCTCACCTTTTATAAATCCATATGTTGGGCATCATCCATCCGTTTCCCTGATTTTTATTTCCCCATTCTAGTCTCCTGTCCGACAAACTGCATCTCTACGCTCAACAACGAAGCTACCTGTAGTGCCGAGCTTTGTGTATGCTCTTTATATTTCTGAACTAATCATTTCGGACCACGCCATCCTCCGGTTGTATTCCTGTGGTTTCTTTCAGTTTCTTCTGATTTTAGATTGTGTTTTATTCTTCTTTCTACTCTCGCTTGTGCAGTCTCTCATGCAACGCAGCAACACATTATTATACGATATACAATGAAGCGCCAAAGAAACCGGTATAGGCATGCGTATTCAAATACAGAGATATGTAAACAGGCAGAATACGTCCTTGCTGATGGTAACGCGTATATACACTATGTGATCAGAAGTATCCGGACACCTGGCTGAAAATGACTTACAGGTTCATTGCGCCCTCCATCGGTAATGCTGGAATTCAGTAGGGTGTTGGATCACCCTTAGCCTTGATGAAAGCTTCCACTCTCGCAGGCCTACCTTCATTCAGGTGCTAGAAGGTTTTTTTTGGGAATGGCAGGCCATTCTTCACGGAGTGCTGCACTGAGGAGAGGTATCGATGTCGGTCGCTGAGGCCTGACACGAAGTTGGCGTTCTAAAACATCTCAAAGGTTTTCTATAGGATTCACGTCAGGACTTTGTGCAAGCCAGTCCATTACAGGGACGTTATTGTCGTGTAACCACTCAACGACAGTCAGTGCATTAAGAGTAGGTGCTCGATCGTGTTGAAAGATGCAATCGCCATCCTCGAATTGCTCTTCAACACTGGGAAGCAAGAAGGTGCTTAAAATATCAATTTAGGCCTGTGCTGTGATAGTGCCACGTAAAATAACAAGAGGTGCAATCCCCCTCCATAAGAAACACAAACACGCCATAACACCACCGCGTCTGAATTTTCTGTTGACACTACACACACAAGCGGGTGCTCGTGGCACTGGCGTGGAAAACACGAAATCTGAGGAAATTAAACATGACAGTAGTCGAACCCAGAACCTTCCGCCTCCCAGGACTTGTGGACATCTTGGATTGGGGAGGAATAGAGGTAGTGACATCGTTGCGCTGGGTCAGGAGCGTGGTTCAGTTAGGTTGTGACCTGCAAACCCCCCAGACATGTTCTGGTACACGTACTCATCCACTGTTAGGGCTGTTGACAGTGCTCACTCGTGTCCCGTGTCCCCCGTCCCCCCCTCCCCGCCTCCATCTTCTACCCCTGTGTACATGAAAAATAAAAATGAACCGTAATACGAAAAATCATTAAGCAAACATCCTATTTGTATTTGTTGAGGACTTGTTTATTTTTTGCCCCTACTTGGGGCTTTCCTTGAAGCAAACATGTCAGTCCACGCTGTGTCTCTCAGCTCATCGTGCGTTTGCCGACTTCCTTTTTTTGCTTAGACAATAAATCCGTTATGTTGCTGAGTGTACTCCTTTTCATGTAAAAATTGAATGTTAGGACGTCGTTCTTAAGGTATTTATCGGAAGTGTAGTGAAGTATGAAAATGAAACGTGGATCATAAAAAGTTCATACAAGAAGAGAATAGAGGCTTTTGAAATGCTGTACTACAGAAGAATGTTCAAAATTAGATAGATCCTATAAGTAATGAAGGGGTATCGAATAATACTGGTGGGAAAAGAAATGTGTAACGTGACTGAGAGGAGATACTGGTTGATAGGATACACCCAGAAGCAACCGAAAATCATCACTTTGATAACTTAGGGGTAAGAGTTGTAGAGAGAAAGCAAGGCTTGATTACGGTATGCAAGTTTAACATGATTTAGACTGCAGCAGTTATCCAGAGCTTAAGCGGTGATGCACTATCGTGGACAGCTGCAGCAAACTAGTCTTCGGGCTGAAGACCACAATATCAGTTTAAAAATACTTGACTTCAGAGGTATCGTAGCTCAATATAGTACCCGTTAGTGAGGCACTGAGAAAAAACTGTGTAAGGAAACAGTACGAAGTCATAACGAGAGATTGTTTCTAGAATAGTTGACTAACGCTTACATATGGCCACGTTATTGTAGCCAACGTTTACAAAGAAGCGTAGCGAATTAAACACGAAATGGATTTCTGCCTTCAGTAGTTCCCTGGTACATAGCTATCTCCTGCAGAAAGGAGTAGGAGATAGTGTTCAACGTCTCGTCGACAATGAGCTCATTAGAGACGGAGCACAACCTCGGGTTAGGGAAAGATGAGGAAGGAAATCGGCTGTGCCCTTTCAAAGGGACCATACCGGCATTTGCCTGGAGCAGTTTAGGAAAATCACGGAAAACCTAAATGAGGATGGCCGGATGCAGATTTGAACCGTCGTCCTCCGAATGCGAGCCCAGTGTGCCAGCCACTGCGCCACCTCGCTCAGTGCCCTGTACAAAGTAAAGCTGTCGTTAACCCAAAGACTGATTTAAACAGCAAAGTACTTTATTTTTCCTTATTCTGCTGAGGAGAATACACCTATGCTTTTATCCAACCTGGGAACCTGCTCACAGCGAGCCAGTTATGCAAACAGGTGCAGTCTGGTGAACCAACGTCAAATGAGACTTTTTCAGTTATCAGAAGTGCTGCTACAAATGAAAGTCTACTGAACTTTCAGAAAAGACACTTGAACCAGTCGGTGATAGAACACACAAACTCTGAATTTGTAATCTGGCAATTATCAGCATAGCTACCAAGCCACACTACCATATGCAAGTATGGCATTAAACAGAAGGAATATATCATAAAGTTAGTGTAGTGTTCTTTTATGTTATACTGGTTTTGTGCTGGTCATTGGCTCGGGCATTACTTACACGAATTGGAACTACACAGATTTACAAAGATAGATTGTTTAGCTTCCAAAATTTCATTTCGAGTGAACCCGGAAAGATACTCGTGGGCATAATATATCATTGACTTCCATAAGTTATTCGTGTTGAACTTCTGTAGACCAGTAATAGTAAAATGCGGGAGTAAAAAATGTTTTTCCTTCAGTCCGTGGACTGGTTTGATGCAGCTCTCCAGGCAACTTATGTGAAAAGTCTCATCATCTCTCCATAAATACTGTATTCTACGTGCACTTGATCCTGTCTACTATAGTCGAATCTTGATCTTCTTGTACAATTTTTACACCCTAGCCTCCCCTCCTTCCCTCCCCCACTTCCCACTTCCCTCTATTACCCAAGTAGTGTCCTATCAACCTGTGCCATATTTTTGTCAAACTGTGTCATAAAGATCTTTTGTCGGCGATTCAGTTCACTTCTACTTCGTTTATTATCTGCTCGACCCACCTAATCCTTATCATTCTACTGTGGCACTGCATTTCAAAAGCTGCTATTCTCGTCTCGTCTGTACTATTTATCGTCCACATTTCTCTTTCGTACAAGGTTACACCCCAGACGAATAGCGTCATAAAAGGTGTCCTAAGCTTAAGTTTATACTCTATGTTAATAATTTCCTCTTCTTCAGGAATGCTTTTCTTGTTATAGACAATTTGCATTTTATATCCTGTTTACTTCTGCCGTCATCCCCGCCCAAATAGCAGAACTCATGTACTGCTTCCTGATTCCTTCAGGACATGATTTAATTTCACTTCATTGGTTTATTTGACATTTGTTTGTGTTAATCTCATGACTACTTTTTAAGACAGTATCTACTTCTTTCAGCTGATGTAGCAAGTTCTTCGCCGTCTTTGCAGAATTAAAGTGTCATCGGTATACCTAAAAGTTCGTATAGCTTCTCTGTAAACTTAAATTTATTTTTCCAAATATCTGCTTGGTTTCCTTTTTTATTTGCTCTTTGTACAGATTAAATAACGTCATGGATGGGTTGCAACTCTTCTCACTCTCTCCCATTCAATTACCGCATCCTTTTCATGTCTTTCGACTCTAATAACTGCTGCTGGTTTGGGTACAAGTAGTAGATATCCTTTAGCTGCCTGTATTTTAACCATAATAAGTTCGTAATTTGAGAGAGTATATTCCAGTCAACACGTTGAAAAACTTTTTTTAAAATTACGCATTACTTCACTCTATCTTCCTATATAAATAGGCAGAAAGACCCATTATTGTATGATTATACCATTTCAAAATAGTCAGTGGAAGCAATCAGGTTCATTAAATATGGAAGAGTATACATACGGAGCGATCTAAAGTGGAACGACTAAGTAAAAGTAATCGCCAGTAAGGCAGATACCAGACTAACATTTATTGAAAGAATGGTAAGGAAAAGTAGTTGTTCCACAAATGAGGTAGCTTACAAAACATTCGTTCGACCAATAACTGAATATTACTCTTCAATCTCGGATCAGTACCAGATAGGACTGATACAGAAAATAGAGAACATCCAGAGAAGAGCAGTTCATTTCGTTGCAGATTCATTCAGTAAGGACGAAAGCGTGACGGAGTGGCTCAGCCACCTCCATTAGCAGACGCTGCAAGAAAGGCGTTCTGCATCACCGTGTGGTTTACTGTTAAAATTCAGAGAGCATGCGTTTCGAGAAGAGTCGACCAGTACATTTCTCCCTTCTACGAATACCTCGCCAAAGGACTATGGACGTAAAATTAGATTCGAACTCGCTCGGAGGCTTACCAACAATCGTTCTTCCCGCGAACCTTACAGCGCTGAAACAGGAAAAGGGGATGAGTGACAGTGGTACACAAAATACCGTCCATCACACACCATAATACAGCTTGCGGGCTGTAGTAGACAATAAGACGCTGGATCAGTGTTGCCTCACCAGCTGAAGGTACGGAATGAAAATGGTCTTAAATGTTTTGGATTCAAAAACAAGCTTGGTATTGAGACACAAAGGAAGTAAAGACATTAGCTGCCAATGGGCATTGAGTTATATCGATGGGTCAAGTTGAAAACTTGTGCCGGACCCGGAATTGAACCCGGGTCGCCTGCTTGCTAGGTAGATACGCTGATCATTACGCCACTGCAGTGGTCACCACAGCCGCACGGATACCACAGCATGCCCCCCATCAGACTCAAATTCTCAACTTACACCAGACGTTACTGATGTAGTGTCCCTGTTCGTTGCCGGCCGGGGTGGCCGAGCGGTTCTAGGCGCTACAGTCTGGAACCGCGCGACCGCTACGGTCTCAGGTTCGAATCCTGCCTCGGTCATGGATGTGTGTGATGTCCTTAGGTTAGTTAGGTTTAAGTAGTTCTAAGTTGTAGGGGACTGATGACCTCAGAAGCTAAGTCCCATAGTGCTCAGAGCCATTTGAACTAACCTTGTTCGTTAGGCTCATTACTCGCAGCATCTCCCCTATTTACGTGAGAGATAATGAACAAAGTAAGAGCATATGGACTATCAAACCAATTGTGTGATTGGATTGAAGAGTTCCTAGATAACAGAACGCAGCATGTCATTCTCAATGGAGAGAAGTCTTCCGAAGTAAAAGTGAGTTCAAGTGTGCCGCAGGGGAGTGTCGTAGGACCGTTGCTATTCACGATATACATAAATGACCTTGTGGATAACATCGGAAGTTCACTGAGGCTTTTTGCGGATGATGCTGTAGTATATCGAGAGGTTGTAACAATGGAAAATTGTACTGAAATGCAGGGTGAACTCTCAACAAATCGACGCATGGTGCAGGGAATGACAACTGAATCTCAATGTAGACAAGTGTAATGTGCTGCGAATACATAGAAAGAAAGATCCCATATCATTTAGCTACAATATAGCAGGTCAGCAACTGGAAGCAATTAATTCCATAAATTATCTGGGAGTAGGCATTAGGAACGATTTAAAATGGAATGATCATATAAAGATGATCATCGGTAAAGCAGATGCGAGACTGAGATTCATTGGAAGAATCCTAAGAAAATGCAATCCGAAAACAAAGGAATATTGGTCACCAGTGTGGGATCCGTAGCAGATAGGGTTGATAGAAGAGATAGAGAAGATCCAACGAAGAGCAGCGCGCTGCGTTACAGGATCATTTAGTAATAGTGAAAGCGTTACGGAGATGATAGATAAACTCCAGTGGAAGACTGTCAGTAGCTCGGTACGGGCTTTTGTTGAAGTTTCGAGAACATACCTTCACCGAGGAGTCAAGCAGCATATTGCTCCTTCCTACGTATATCTCGCGAAGAGACCATGAGGATAAAATCAGAGAGATCAGAGCCGACACAGAGGCATACCGACAATCTTTCTTTCCACGAACAATGCGATACTGGAATAGAAGGGAGAACCGATAGAGGCACTCAAGGTACCCTCCGCCACACACTGTCAGGTGGCTTGCGGAGTATGGATGTAGATGTAGAGCTCGAGCTTAATGTGCACCTGTATTGAAAGAATCGTTGGCCGTTATCACCTTAATTATGTATGTCATGTCTGTTCTTTCGCATAAAATTGGTGTTGTAAGAGACATTGCACGCGCTAGACGCACAGTTCGCTGTGGAGTGAGCACATTTGCTGACACTGAGCTTGCGGGTGGTGAGTAGCTCAGGACGTCGAACGGTGCAGACCCGCCTTGGGCGGAAAGTATAGTCGCGGCAGACGCGGAGGAGGCCGATGAAAGTTGCGCGGATCGATAGTAGTTGGAAACGAAGACGTATTACGGCGGCAGAAGCGGCGGCGGCGGCGGCGGCGGAACGCTGCGGAGGCAGCGCGTGCTCACGCAACGAGAGTGCTGCGTCCCAGTACGGCCGCCCGCGTCCGCAGCCGGGCCTGTCTGTCGGTCGGTCGGCTGCTGCCACATCTTTAGGCCCGCTTTACACGAGCAACTTTTTGTCCCAGACGACTGCTCGTGGCAACAGAGTCTACTGCAGCGTCCCTAGCGTTTTAAACCTGTGTCGAGGCTCGCCCGTCACAAACAGTCGTTTTCGTTTACACATGGGCGCCAAAATTGCGTATGTTGTGAGAGCTGAGTGTTGTGCAGTTTGGCACTTGAACGGTGAAAGTGAGTTAAGAAGGGCCATCGTTTTCGCGAAAAAGTCGAAATGAAGTAACGAGTTTATTAGTTTTAATTCAGACCTTTAGCTGCTTACAAGCGTTGAGAACCATCAACGGGGGCAGTTGAAAATGTGTGCCCCGACCGGGACTCGAACCTTTTTTTGTAACCATATATATTTATTTAATTATATTAACAACGATACATTAAAAAAACATTTTATTCTATTAACCAATTATATATATTTTTTTCTTTTTCGTTTTTCTCTTATTGTTGTTCCTTAAACCCTTTTACATGGCCATTTGTATTTTTTTTTTTTTTTTTGAGTGGACATTGCAGGACAAACATAAAAGTTTATATTTAGCATCGATGCATTGATTTTGAGTTCATGTTTCTGTGTGTGATGCACTTGTGATGCCACAGGCACATTGTGTATTCTGGTTTGATCTCTTCCTCTAGTTTACACTGTTAGGTGGGACAGTATGAGGGAAACATCACCATGATAGATGGAGCAGAAATGGAAGAAACTTTTTTACATTAACTACAGATTATACCTAAATTGAAGAAGAGAGTAAATTTTGTCATATTATATAAGAGAAGCAGAAAGGAGAGTGAATAAAGAATAGAATTTTATAGGCACAAAGTAAAGGAAATCATTTTTTAAAAAAATAATAATAATGAGTAGTTGGCTTTTTCCACTAATGCTTGTCTCCTAGACAATACTACAAATAATGAAAAAAATTATTAAAAAAAACTGGTAGTACTACAGGGCATACTTTGACATTGTTTTGGCTGCGAGCATGACAGATGTTTGGTGAGAAGCACTTCGTATCACTGATTTCACTAAGAAGCAACACTTTGTACTACTATACTTCACTATTTGATGCGAGAGGAGAAAGCACTTTATCATTTGTGAAGCACTTGTTCACTATCACTGCACACGTTATCCTTGTGGTGAGGTGGCTGGTGCCGGTGCTGAGTGTCACAGGCTGGGCAGGACTCTGGCGATCGCTGTCTGCAGTGGAATCTGCAGGAAGTTTCTGAAGTTCTCGCGGTAGCGCCTGTGCTGCTGGGCCGTCCTGTTCTCCTCCCAGAGGTCCATCAGGAAGGCCAGCTGGTCGGTCTGCCTCCGCGCTACGATGGCGTGTGCTCCGTGATCTCCTGCTTACGTGCCAGACGCTCTATCCGTGTGAGCCACCGAGGACACAGAGGAGAGTGCGACTGCAGGGACGTATCTCTGGCACGCTCCCCGTCAGACCCATGTTCCCAACTTTCTGTCCACACACTACATTTGTAGTGCCCCTGACCACTATACTCATTACTCGAGGCAGTCAATCTACCGATTCTGGCAAGAGTTCGGGCAATGTGAGTGCATCCGCACTGAAGAAGATCATTGGCCGGATAGCCTTATCTGTATGAAGATGGTATCTGTTCTTTCGGACATGTCCGAACTATCTTGATCTCATTGCTCTTACAATACCATGTTTCCAAGTTTTTAATTGGCCTTCCACGTTTTTTGCGGTTCGATGGTATCCACAGCGTAGTCTTCTTACTTTACCCGGATTCACCCATCCGTTGCATTGGTAACGCCATATCATTAAGCTGGTGCAGAAGTTCGTAGCCTTTTTCTACAAGTTTTGTAAACACAACAAGCATACATAAAATAGACGTAAGTTACCAATACTGTTTTCTCCTTCAAAATTTACAACAGTCTGACAGCTCTGGAGTAACTTTTCGATTCAGTGACTGTAGAAATCACGTGATTTCGAGGCGAACAACTGGTCGAGCCATATTCGGAGTACATTTTCAGCAGGAAAGGAAGTTCCTTGGACGTAGTTCGATAGAGAGCGGAAATGGTGAAATTCCGAGGGCGCAAGGCCAGGTAAGTAAAGTGGGTGGGGAATGGCTGCCCAACGCAACTCCTGTGTATCGTCTTTTTTTTTTTTATCAGTCTAGCAGAATGCGGGCTGGCGCTATCGTGAAGTAGCATCGCTTCACGCAGTCTTCCTGGTCGTTATTCTTGGATTGCATCTGCAAGACGTCTCAGTTGTTGACAGTAAATATCAGCAATGATGGTTACACCTTCGGGAAGCAATTCATATTACATCACACCGTCACTGATCCACCACATGCGTAACACCACTCCTTTCTTTTCCTTATGTTTGAATAAAGGCGTGATTTCTGGTCACCAGTAACGGTACGGGATAGGAATGGTCTGTGTTGTTCACGAACCAATTGATGACGAGCAAGCAGAGATACACATATCGCCACTCGGCGATTTTTGCGATTGTGGCTTAGAGTACGTGGTACCCAAACCTTACCCACTGCTTGCAAATGTCGCACGATGGAAGAATGATCACAGTTCCTCACAATTCCCAGTTCTCAAGTACACTGACGTGTATCACTGTGGATTACGGCCAGCAATGCCATACGATCATTTCATTTCAATGCGTTTAAACGATCTTCATCAAACCCCGAAAGTCTTCCAGAATGTGGAGAGTCACTAATGCCAAAACGATCCCCTTTAAAAGCAGAAAGCAATTTCCTTGCCGTGCTGTTTCTTTTGGCATTATCCCCATACACCGCGCAAATGTCTCCGCTGCTGTCACCCTTGTATTAAACTCAAACAGATCCTGTGTATCGAGTTGAATGCTGGATAGTTCTGCTCCTATTGGAAGATATTTTGTTCTCCGGGCGTTAAATTCTAAGCCTCGTCGTTTATACTATTTCTGTAGTTTTCATGCCATGCAAGCTAGATATCCTTTTTCGTTGACAATCGCGACATTATCGTCCGCAAATTCCAGTCGCCACAAGCGAATTGCTACATCTATATCTACACCCATAACTATATTCACTCCTCGGCATTTCTTTTTCCACTGATTTAGAGCTTGTGGCACAACTACAGTGACATGGCTACTCTTCCCATCACACTTAAGAGCCTGGCAGAGGATTCATCGAACTACCTTCATACTAATTCTCTATTATTCCACTCTTAGACAGCGCGCAGAGAAAACGAACACCTAAATCTTTCCGTGCGAGCTCTGATTTCCCTGATCGTTTCTCCCTGTGTAGGTCGGCATCAACAAAATATTTTCGCATTCGGAGAAGAAAATTGGGGATTGACATTTCGTGAGAAGATCTCGCCGTAACGAAAGTCTGCTTTGTTTTAATAGTTTTCACTGCATATCCCGTATCACGTCAGTGACATTATCTCCCCTATTTCTTGATAATACGAAAAGCGCTGCTCTTCATTAAACTTTGTCGATGTACTCTGTTAACCCTACCTGGTAAGGATCCTATTAACCCTACCTGGTAAGGATCCCATATCGCGCAGCAGTACTCCAAAAGATGACGGACAAATAGTGTATGCAGTCGCTTTAGTAGATCTCTTCGATTTTCTAACAATAAGTGTTCTGCTAATAAAATGCAGTCTTTGGTTCGCCTTTCCCACGGCATTTTCTGTGTGTTCTTTCCTATTCAAGTTATTCGTAACTTTAATTCCTAGATAGTTAACTGATCTTGACGCCTTTAGGTTTGATTGACTTACGTGTAACCGAAGTTTGACAGATTCCTTTTAGCTTTCATGTGTATGACCTCGCACTTTTCATTATTTAGGGTCAGTTGCCGATTTTCGAACCTTATCTTAACTAAATCGTTTTGCAGTTGCTTTTGATGTTCTGATGACTTTATTAGACGATAAACGACAGCGTCACCTGCAAATAACCTAAGACGGCTGCTCAGATTGTCTCCCAAATCACTTATTTAGATAAGGAACACCAGAGGGCCTACAACACTATCTAGGGGAACGCCAGAAATCACTTCTGTTTTACTTGGTGTCCTTCCGTCAGTAACTTAGAACTGAGACACCTCTGATAGGAAAGCACGAATCCAGTCGCATAACTGAGACGATATTCGGTTAACACGCAATTTGATTTCGAGTCGCATAAAAGCCTTTTGGAAATTCAAAAATACGGAATCAATTTGAAATCCCTTGCCGATAGCACTCAATACTTTGTGTTAGTAAAGTGCTAGTTGTGTTTCACAAGAACTATGTTTTCTAAATCCATGTTGACGGTGTATCAATAGACCGTTCTCCTCGAGGTAACTCACAATGTTCGAACACATGTTCCAAAATCCTGCTGCATGTCGACGTCGGTGATATGAGACTGTAATTTAGTGGTTTATTCCTACTGCCTTTCTTGGATGTTGGTGTGGCCTGTTTAATTTTCCAGTCTTTAGGTACGGATCTTTCGCCGAGCGAGCGGTTTATGTTATTGTTAAGTATGGAGCTATTACATCAGCCTACCCTGAAAGGTTCTTGATTGGTACACAATCTGGACCGAAAGACTTGCTTTTATTAAGTGATTTAAGATGCTTCGTTACTCCGAAGATATCTACTTCTAATTACTCATTTTGGCAGCTGTTCTTGATTAGAATTCTGGAATATTTACTTCGTCTTCCTTAGTGAAGGAGTTTAGAAAGGCTGTGTTTAGTAACTCTGCTTTAACAGCACTATCATCGATACTACTTCCATACCTGTCTCGCTGAGACGGCATTGATTGTGTCTTGCTGCCAGCATATCTTTATGTATTTAAGAAGGGTAAAAAAAAAAAAAACGGACCCGCGAAGTTACAGGCCAATATCCCTAACTTACGTTGGCAGCAGAATCCTTCAATATATTCTCTGTTCGAATACAGTAAATATTTGCGAGACCGAGAAGCTTACGTCCACGAATGTTGGTTTTAGAAAGCATCCATCGCACTTGAGGAACTCAGCTTGTCCTTTTGTCACAAGATATACCGTGAACTACGAATGAAGGGCAACAGGTAAATTCCGTATTTCTAGATTTCCGGAAAGCATTCGACACCGTGTGACATTGCAGACTGTTAACGAATGCACGAGCATGTGGAGTAGATTCCCAGATACGTGACTCGAAGACTCCTTGAGTAATAGAATGCTGTATGTTGTCCCCTACAGCGAGTGTTCATCAAAGACAAGGGTACCACCAGGAGTGCCCTAGGGAAGTGTGAATGGTTCTTTGTACACATAAGTGATTTGACGGACAGGGTGGGGAGCAATCTACGGTTGTTTGCTGATGATGCTGTGGTTTACGATAAGTTGTCGATGTTGAGTGACCGTAGGGGGATACTAGATGACTTAGGCAAAATTTCTGCGGATGAGTTGGGAAAACAAGCCCATCGTGTTCGGATACTGCATCAGTAGTGTCCTGATTGACACAGTCATTCATTTAAACATCTGGGCGTAACTTTGCAAGGTGATATGAAATTAAACAAGTATGTGAGGACTATGGTAGGGAATGGGAATGTTAGACTTCGGTATATTGGGAGAATATTAAGAAAGTGTCGTTCATCTGTAAAGGAGACCGCTTATAGGGCGCTAGTGCGACCTATTCTTGAGTACCTGCTCGAGTCTTCGAATTAAAGGACGACATCGAGGCAATTCAGAGGCGGGCTGCTAGTTTGTTACCTGTTGGTGCGAACAAAACGCAGGTATTACGAAGATGCTTTGGGAAATCAAATGGGAATTACTGGAGGGAAGGTGGCGGTCTTTCTTTTTTTTCTCTCCAAGGAACAGTATTGAGAAAATTTGGAAGATAGGCATTTGAAGCTGACTTCTGAACGATTCAACTGCCGCTCCGAACGATTCAACTGCTGCCAACATACATTGCGCGAAAGGACCGCAAAGATAAGTTAAATTAGGGCTCATACGGAGGCATATGGTCTCAGTTTCTCCTCGCTCTATTTGCGAGTGAATCAGAAAAGGAAAGATTATATAAAAAAAAGGTAGCGTGCAGGATGCCCCCTGCCACGCGCCGTACCGTGGCTTGTGGAGTATCTATTCAGAGAAGGCATTGCGTCTAGCCGCTAACATACTTTACGTGCGACGAGAATCTCTTTAGACTTTATGCCAGGTTTCTAGACAAAGTTTCCTTGTGGCAATTATTATAAGCATGTCGCACTGAAGTCCGCGCCAAATTTCGCGCTTCTGCAAAAGATCAACAATCTTGTGGATTTTGCGTTCGTTTAAATTTATCTTGCTTTTTTCGTTGTTTCTGCAACAGTGTTCTGACCTGTTGCGTGTAACATAGGGGATCAGCTCCGTCGTTTCTGTTTTATTTGGTAAAAATCTTTCAATTGCTGTCTTTACTTTTTCTTTGAATTCAAGTCACATCTGGTCTACGCTTGCGTTGTTGGTTTCGAAGGAGTGGAGATTGACTCTCAGGAAGGCGCCAATCGAATTTTCATCAGCTTTTTTGAATAGATATATTTTTCGTTTATTTTTGATGGATTTGGCATGACAACCGTGTGTTCTCTAATCCCTGTATCCGTTTTCATGCTCATTATTAGCTCACGATTATGTGTTGGTAGGAGGTGTGCGTGTTTCCACAACCGGATACTATTCGAGTAGGCTCATGAAATAATTGCTTAAAATAATGTTCAGAAAATGGGTTTAGCACAATTTCTGATGATTTTTTATCCATACCTCCAGATTTAAACATGTATTTTCGCCTACATATCGGTGATAAATGGAAGTCAGTATGAGTCGGATACATGTTTGAAATTAGACTCAAGTTTCCTTTGAACCTTTCAGCAGTTGTATCATCTGAGTTGGGAGGTCGGTAAAAGGATCCAATTTTTTAAGTAAATTTAATGAGAGTAGTTGTCATCTAATAGTTTTAAAGCAAATCCTTGTTGACAGGAAACTTTCGAGATTGTTTACTACCAAGTTTTATTTTTTATATTCAACCATTATACAAATTCTGGGTGGTCCTTATTAAATTCTAATTGATGTTTTTGTTCTGTAATACTTTTGAGAGCCTTTGTATAGCTACATTATCACATGTCTTATGAGGACAAAGCAAAATTCGTAGTTTATGTTCTTGGCGAAGATCATATAATAAATTCTTCACACTCCTTCGAACTGAAAGAACACGAACAGTGTCATCCAAACTGTTCAATACGTCTACATGTATTTTATCAGCAAAATATGTATGTAGTTATAAACATATCTTACAATAATGATATGATTTGAGATATATTGTTGTATTCTTGTTTCTGCGAGTTTTTCCGTTACCCGTACTCGCTACCTGCCTAAAATGGAAACTACCACACAGTATATCCGTAAGCATACCATTAATCAATCCACAGACATCCATTGCTGGAGTGGAAATACCGTACACAATATCATTACTGTAATGGCCAATACATGTGTCGTGTTTAGCTGTAATTTTTGTACAGCAGACGGAAGATCACAAGGAATGTAATATATCTCAGTGCAAGTGTAACTAGAAACAACTTAGGTATTTTTGCTTTTTTATTATATGTAAGACTAAATAAATACATAGCAATTTGTCTTATCTGACATAACGCCAGTGTTTTAATAGATTATGTGTATTTTAAGTGGTTTAATAACTCTAGTATTAACAAAAGTTGCTTAACGATTGTGTTTTTAACCATTTTCGATCAAGTTCTGCTTTTCCTCGAATAGTATGCCGTTTACGAAAATGCTCCTATAAGTAGAACCTGTTGTTTGCCGTTGATAACAAGTATCTTTATTCATTTGAGTGTTATTACGAATACTGCGGTCTGCTTTGAACGTGTGTATACAGGGTGACAATTACTGAACTATACGAAATGAAATCATCACGACTTCTGAACGGTTTGCGTTACGACGTTCAAACTGCACGGTTGGCCGCGAGGCATGATGGGAATTAGTATGCGCTTTATGGGTTGGTTTAGCGATGAAGCCCACTTTCATATGGATGAGTTCGTCAGTAAGCAAAATTGGCACATTTGGGGGACTGAGAATCCGCATTTCCCGATCGAGAAGTCTCTTCACTCTCATTGGGTGACTGTGTGGTGTGCAGCGCCCAATCACTGAGTAATAGGTGCGGTATTCCTTGATGGTACTGTAATTACCGAACGGTACGCGAAGGTTTTGGAAAATGATTTCATCTCCGTTACCCAAAATGATCCTGATTTCGACAAGATGTGGTTCATGCAAGACGGAGCTCGACCCCATCGAAGCAGGAAAGTCGGTACTGCATTCTCGCTAAGGCCACTGGCACGGTCCTCGGTTGGCCGCCATATTCTCCAGATTTGAACACATGCGACTCCTTCTTGTGGGGCTATATTAAAGACAAGGTGTACAGCAGTAACCCCAACCCAATTACTGAGCTAAAAGTAGCTATTCAGGAGGTCATCGACAGCATCGATGTTCCGACACTTCAGCGGGTGATGCAGAATTTCGCTATTCATCTGCGCCTCATCATCACCAATGCTGGCAGGCATATCGAACTTGTCATAACCTAAATCCGAGTATTTGTAGTGACATTTTCATGTTGAATAAAGGGTGTACACGCCGTAGTTTGTAACTACATAATTTTTTATGTGGTTTAATTTTTTGTCACACTGTATGTAAGCTGATGTACTTCTCATAACACGATTCTTCAATTAATATGTTAAACTCAACTAGTACGCAAATTTTTGCTCAACTACAGAATGTCATTTCGTTTCAGAAAATCGTAGTAGTACCAGACACAAACTTCCTGACGCTGTCATCCTACCTCACCAAACGTGAGGCTTCAGTGAAATAAGTGCCTTTGCCAGTCTAGTTATGTATTTCTGTGAATCACATAGCGAATGGGTCAGTGACGACAGTGATCAAATGACTACGCCGCGTGGAATACGCTGCAGACTGCGCATGCGCAGAAACTGGGATCTGCGCCGGCGTCAGCTAACCCGGAAGTTAACTTATTCTCGGCGAGCCCACTCTAACCGCCGGCCGCTGTGGCCGAGCGGTTCTAGGCGTTTGTCTGGAACCGCGCGACCGCTATGCTCGCAGGTTCGAATCCTGCCACGGGCATGGATGTGTGTGATGTCCTTAGGTTAGTTAGGTTTAAGTAGTTCTAAGTTCTAAGGGACTGATGACCTCAGATGTTAATTCCCATAGTGCTCAAAGCCATTTGAACCCACTCAAACCGTAATTTTATTCTGGTATTAGCTTTGTTTTCGTGACACACGATAAAGGTTGCACAAGGTCCTGATATTTTTGCAAATAGTGTCCTCAAACAAGAAAGACGAAATATCTCAAAGCAAAGTGGAATTTGATTTTTACGTATCAAACAATGTTTAGAAAGCAACGGCCACTTTCTCTTAGCCTTTGTCTCTGTTCTTTCTAAGTGTCAAAATAACAACGAAAAATATTATCCTAGTTAAATAGATCTGACTGTTAAAGCAGCTTACATTACAACCGTGTATCTAGTTACGTTCGTATTTACGCATAGTGTTGGCTCTTTCTTTGTTCGGGTATTGTGAAACGTAAATTCCATTTTGCTTTGAGGTATTCGTCTCTCTTGTGTGAGGACACTATTTGCAGAAATATCATATCTTTGTACAGCCTTTGCCGTATGTCACGAAAACAAAGCAAACATCAGAATAAAGACTGGAAGATACAAAAGCGTAACATCCATTATTACGGTTAGAGTGTGCTTGGCGAGAATAAGATAACGTGTGGGTTAGCAGACGCCAACACAGATCCCTGTTTCTGGGCCTGCGCTTGCTGCAGTGTACTCCATACTCGGCGCAATCAGTTGATCATTGACTCACTGATCGCTTGCAGTGTGGTTGCAGGCTGACTTGAACAAGATATGACGCGGATCCTTGACCAGTAGCAATTTTGGCCAGAAATTCACACATGTAAATCGGACTGAACACTACACAGTGCTTGGTCAGCGTCGCGTCCGCAATCTTTTGTTTTTCCTAATACATTACTCGAAAGATCTTGTCGTTTTCAGTATAATCTCAACATTTCTTTTCATTTTCATTCTGATCAAGTGTACTTTACACTTTTTTTGTAAATAAAAACTGCCTTTTGTTGCTGCACTGTATTCTATTTTTCCCAGACGCGTTTCGCCTTTTTTAAGGCATCATCAATGGGGTCTAGTATGACACAGTTTTGTTTTGATTTGTGTTATTTGTAAAAGAGTGATTATTTACAGTTATTCGCGTTTTTGATTGGCATCTGCGTTTCGTCTCATCTGCTCACATGTGAGATGAAATCCAGATACCAACCAAAAACGCGAAGAACTGTAAGTAATCACTCTTTTACATAAAAAACCAGACGTGAACTGTTTTATAATATACAAACAACACAAATAATCAAAACAAAACTGTATCATTCTAGGTCCTACTGATGATGCCTTAAAGTGAAAAAGGCGAAACACGTCTGAGAGAAATAAAATGCAATGCAGCCTGAGGAGGATGGCCACACAAACAAAGCACGTTCTGCTTTACACCTTCTGCTGTATCTTCGTTGATGTTTCACCGACTGAGCTGGACGAATGGTTAAAACGATGGATTAATATTCGGTACGACCGTAGCTCAGATCACCGTCTGCCAGCCAGATTTCGGTCTTCCATGATTTGCTTCAGATAGAAATCGACCTCGAGGAAGACCAGTTTGGGTTCCAGCGAAGTGCGGGTAAATGCAAGGCAGTGTTGATCTTAGACTAAGGAAAGACAACCCTACGTTTATAGCATTTCCAGTTTTATATGAAACTTTCGAAAATGTTGATTCCAATATATTCTGTAATCTTGAAGGTAGCAAGGATAAAATACAAGGAACTAAAGGTTTCGTACAATGTGTACAGCAACCAGGCTGCAACTGAAAGACTTGAAGGGCGTGCAAGGGAAGCAGTTGTTGAGGAGGAAGTGAGACAGTTCTTAGGCTATCCCCGATGTTACTCATTCTATATATTGAGCAAGTTGTGACGGAAACCAAGGAGAAATTTGGAAAGGGAACTAAAGTTCAGAAAGACGAAAAAAAAAAACTTTGATGTTCACTGGTGACGTTGCAATTTTGACGGAGACAGCAAATGACTTCGAAGATCAGTTAGACAGAATGGGTAGTTTCGTCATAGTGATTATGAACAGAATATCAACAAAAGTGACACATCGGTAAGCGAATATACTCAGTGCTGAGGAAATTAAATTAGGAAATGAGACACGAGAATTAGTTGATGAGTTTTGCTATTAGGGCGGCAAAATAGCGGACGATGGCCGAAATAGAGAGGATTTAAAATACAGTGAAGCAATAGCAAATAAAGGGAGTATGAGAAGGAAAAAATTATTTACATTGAATATAGATCTAGGAAGTCTTTTGAGGGCATTTGTATGGAGTGTGCCCTTGTACAGAACTGAAACGTGGTGGCAAGCATTTCAGTGGTGAAGAGACTAGAAGATATTGATATGTGTTGCTACAGAAGAATACTGAAAATAGGCGGGTAAATCGAATAACTAATGAGGATGTACTGAACAGAATTGGGGGTGGGGGGGTGGGGGGAGAAAAGGAATTTATGGCACAGCTGGACTAAAAGAAGAGATCAGTTGATAGGACATCCTGAGACATCAAAGAGTCGTCAATTTGATAACTGAATGAAGTGTGTGTGTGGGGGGGGGGGGGGGGGGGGGGAGGGCGGGGTGTGATATGGGGATATTAGAGGAAGACCAAGGCTTGACTACAATAAGCAAGTTCAAATGGTTGTTAAGTTGGAATACTTACGCAAGAGGTCGGACTAATGAGTGTTGGTCTGATGTACCGGCCAGTCTGATTGTGGTTCTTAGACGACTTCCTACGCTGGTTTAGGAAAATACTGAGCTTGTCCCCAGCTTTCGCCACGGATAACATACGTAACAAAGTTTACGCAATTTAGGGACACTTGGCCGACGACTTCGTTCCCTTACTTTAACAAGCGACTCTGACGCCAGGAAGTGAACAGGGCCACAAAATTAACATAAAATGAATTTGGCAAATCATGCACTCCATACTACCGGATAAACGGTAGTACCCGTAAAGTTTGTTAATAATCGTCTTATTCAATAGAATAGTTTCAGGAATTCGTTGTGGCGTCGATATGCGATACAATTTTGGCAGTATCGCAGGTGAATAACGTTCATGCGACGGCGTGCCTTTTTGGTCTTGGTCCTGTGCAAACTAGTTAGCAAGGCCGGTTCCGTCGAGGCTTATATAATGTGCAACTCCAGTCTCGTTTCTTTTGTAAAATTTCTACTAGTTCTCCTCCTGTGCTCTTTCTGTGCTTATTGCTTGAATATATTCGAATTAGGCCTGTTAAAAAACAGACGTGCCGGTCCACTCTGTATCGCTTTCTGGGGGAGCAGGGTTCAAATCGCTGTTCGGGCATTCAGTTGTAGGATATCTGTAAGGATACGACCGATTCCCATTTACATCGACATAAATATTTCGCAGATCCTTATGTGGTGCATAGCGAACCGTACGTTGTATCACTTCTAATCGTTGCCTTTCCTGTTACAATAACAAATGGAGTGAGGGAAAAACTACTGCCTAGCAACTTCCGCACGAGTCCTGATTCCTCTTATCTTGTCTTCGCGGTCCTTTCGCGATGTATTAGTTGGTGGCAGTAGGATCGTTCTTCAGTCTGTCGCAAATGCCAGTCTCTAACCTTTCTCAATAGTGTTTCGCGAATGGAACGTCGTCTTCACTCCAGCTATTCTCATTTGAATTTACATAGCATTTCCGTAATACTTCTGTGTGGCACTCTACAAGATATACTGGAATGTTACTTCATACTTGTAACATGATCTGTTGTGGTCAGCAATTGTACGTAATGTCATGAAATTCAGTTTTTTTATCCAATACAGTAAACAAAAAGAAGAAACTAAAGACTTAATAACGAAAATCCAAATTTGATATTTAATCTTCTTCTAATCCGGGTCCAGCTGTTATAAATATTTTCATTACATTGAACCAAAAGTTTCTGGGTGACTGTAAAAAGGCGGTGACTCTGGCATCCATACATATAATGAAAATGGAGATGTGTATGTATGTTCTACATCTCGTCGTACACTAATGGTTAGATTCGAACCAGATTGAGTACACATACCACTTACTGTCTGGAAAGAAGACCTGAAGGAGTAAGAACCACGTATGTGTCAAAGGAGAGAGAGGGGGGGGGGGGGGGAGAAGGATAGAAATGATTGTAGCCCACAACGTTGAAGTACCCAGACTTTATTCATCCAGCATTTGAGAATGAGGGCTTAATCACGTGCAACAGACTTTACACAAAATTTCAAACATTTACGAGACATTGCTCCGCAGATACACTAAAATGATGAAAATAAAAAAGTTTATCACTTAACACATTTTCGCTGTTCATGTAAACTTCCACAGCCAGCATGGTGTTTTAATTAATTACTTCTTTACTACCAGCACATTTTGTAGACAGTAGTCACATATGCTGGCCTTTGTGGCCGAGCGGTTCTAGGTGCTTCAGTCCAGAACCGCGCTGCTGCTATGGTCGCAGGTTCGAATCCTGCCTCGGGCATGGATGTGTGTGATGTCTTTAGGTTAATTAGGTGTAAGTAGTTCTAACTCTAGGGGACTGATGACAGATGTTAAGTCCCATAGTGTTTAAAAAAAAGTAGTTACATATTCCACTGAATATACCTGCAAAATTACATTAATTTGCGACACGTCATTGAGAAGATGTAGTGTCACAGACATTGAGATTTGTTAAAAAGTGCCACATGATGCATGACGTTTTAATTTATTACTTCTCTATTACTAACTCTATTCCCAGCACTCTACGCAGACTCTATCCACATATGCCACTGAATGTACCTACAAAATTATATCATTGTACGACACATAATTCAGGAAATAAGACGTCATAAATATTGAGGTGTGTTAAAATGAAACTGCAGGGCGAAATTCGCTAGAAATACCGTTGAAATACGTGTACAAATATGTGTGCATTGTGCTACATAAATTTTAAATATGTGTGTGACATGTGTGAATACAGGGGGAGTCACCAATAAAAAGCTCTTCCACAACCTATGGATTGATTTAAACCAAACTTGTTACATGTGTTACCTGATATCTGGAAAGAGATACAATAAGGGTAAGAACCACTAACCTCCTATTGGGGTGGGGTGATGGCTAGAGAAGGGTGGGAGGAAGAGGAGGAGATGCAGAGTCAGAGAAGGGGAAGGAGGGCATGGACACAATAGGGGCGAGGAGGAATGGACAGAGAGAAGAGGGGGGAAAGAGGAGAGGGACAGATAGATTGGGTGGAGGAGATGGGCAGAGAGGGGGGAGGAGGAAGTGCACTGCAGGAGGCGAAGATGGGCAGATAGAGTGGGGGAGGGGAGATGGACTGAGAGAGCGGAGGAGATGAGCATATGAGCATAGATATGAAGAGGAGGAGTTAGACTGGGAGAGAGGAAAAATGATGATGACTGAGAGAGGCGGAGGATGAGATGGAGGTGTAGACAATGGCGAGGAACTGGCCAGAGATAGGGGCAAGAGGAGACAGGCAGAGACATGGATAGAGAAAGGGAGGAGGAAATGCACAGAGAGAGGGGGGAGGGGGAAGGCGAAGGTGGACTAATAAAGGATTGGAGATTGGAGTAAGTGTGTACCCGGTCAACGCCGGCTACTCAGACTGTCAAGTAGAATAAATGTTTTTCCTCCTGGCAAGCACGTTTAACTCTTTCGTGTTATAGCGTCTAGAAAAAAGGAAAGAGGATCTAACGAATACAGTTGTTCGCATTGTAATTACACACAAACTGCGGGATTACTGCCCTCCAACCAAAATCGTATAGCTTGCTACCGCTACATTGTCGAGGCCGTAGTATCTAAGAATTGCGTCAGCGGTCCTAAAAGTGTTTATGTAAACAATTATTCTCGTTAAGGTTACCTCGATACCATTACCGAAATTGGAGTCTTATGTCTGGAGCATGCGCCGGGTTTGCAGAGATAAAGTGAAGTTGATACGCGTGCTGTAAACTGACGATGGTGATAATTGTAGTTCCTAATTGGCTTTTTGTTTGGATGTGGTTGGACTGTTCCTAAAAAAAAATTTTTTTCGCATTTTGTTGGATTGAGTAGATACGACGAGGTGGGTCCTAAGCACAACTCACCAACAACGCTTTGATGTTACCGCCGTCAATACGCGCATCGAGGCCAACAGCTTCCTTGGCTTCGATTTGCCGCCCGTAAACACTTAAGCGGATTTCGGCCAACGAAGCGGTTGGTTGTCCTTCGTTGGCCTTCTTGGCCCAGTGTGCACTCGACCGTCCCCACCCTCTTGTTGCCCATGTTGATTTATTAATATTTGGAGTCAGATAGTAATTTGGGCGGCTGGTCACATTTTCACAGCACTTGCCACGCTTAGATAGTGACGTACTGCATCGAGTGATAGGGACAGTCGAATTTAAACAACCAGTTCTGTCAATACGAGATAAAAATACTCGTCTTTTTGTTGCTCTTCTTTGTTGTGTGTTAATGGACCATTATGCACTTCCTTTCTGTGGTTTATCTTTGTATTACCATCTAGAGGATGATCGTGTTGTTTCAATAATAATATGAGTTCTGGTGGACCTTCTGCAGAATTACACATACATTTTCGGTCATTTCACTTCACTTTACAAATCAATAAAAAAAACATAATTCGTTCTCCATCCTCGCACTGCAATCTCGTCCAACCAGTTGCTCAAAAGAACAAAGATTTTTCTCCAGCAACGTGTAGCAAAGAAATTACTATCATTCATCGATCTATTTATGCAAAACAATCTGTACAGCATACATTTCATAAATAATATACAGTTAATTGTCTATCTGTTTTGAGTAGTCCATAATCTTCATTGTGATTACATTAATTATTTATAAACGTTGACATTTAAACATTTTTGCATAGCTATGTAATAGTGGATTTGTTGTTTTTATTTCTTCGGTGGGGTATCGTTCACTTCCTGTGAACCAAGATTGCTTAGTACTTTTATTTTAGCATAATCAGCTTTATCACAGTACGCACCGTAAGGTGAGCATCGAAGGTAGCCCTTCACATCGCAAGTTCACGATCATCGGATGGATCTTCAGTGTCCTTGAATCTCCCACGATAGATCTACGCCCGTGAGCTGTATTAGAGCTTCATACGCGAGACACGGAGGACGTCTCTGCGCATTTGTCTTCTTGGTGATGGGTGGTGATACTCAGCTTCATACGTGCGACGAGTGACGTAGGATACAGTACAGCCCAGATAATGCATTAGTAACTTTTTCGATAGTACCACTTGCCGCATGCGCGCAAAAATCCATAGCGAGTGTGTCAGAGTGAATCTCACCTGCTGTCTCTAGGCGTTACAGTGCTCTCGGTCTTCCTCCGAGGGTTCGCATGCAAGCCAGTAGCCTTGCTTCTTCGGTAACAGAGACGGGGTGTTGTGCATAATCATTCTGAGTACTGCCGAGCCGAAACACGAGTGGTCTCTCCATCGTTGTGTCGGCCTGCAGAAAGAATGGTTGTGTAAGCCTGTGGTGTCTTCCTTCGCGGTGCTGTATGTGAATGTCGTGATGGGCAACAATGTTTCCCAATCTCCCTGTTTAGCGTCAACGTACGTTAAGAATAAATCTGCCAATGTCTTATTAAAGCTTTCTGTGAGGACATTCGTTTGTTGGATGGTAAGCAGCAGTGAGATTACATTTGCTAGTAGTCTTGACTGGAAAACTTTTCCAAGATTGTGCATTATCAAACGAGGTGCTCTGTGCTTCAGAACGATGTCTGCTACAAGTAGCTATGCAGTTTTCAAAGCTTAAGCACTTAGCATAACTTTTGTGGCAGCATAATACAAGAGATAGTGCAGACTATTATTCATCGATTTCCGTTTGTCGATTGTGGGAACCTTCACAATAAGGTCGATTCCATTTCAGTGGAATGGCGCTGCTGTGAGGTGGATGGGTACCAGATGCCCCAGAGTTAACTGCAGCAAGAGCTTCCACCATTGAAATTCTTGACAGTGGCTCATATAGTTTTTAATGGATCGGTAGAGACTTCACTAGTGATACCTGCATCTGATTCTGTCTGGAGTCTCCACAAACCCCAGGTGAACAGTTTCTGGAGCATCGTGGAAATACTGTAGGATACTTGGTCATAGATGAGCTTGGGTGATGAGCAACCATTTCTGCTCCATTGGATCATACTTATCGTTTACAGTGCTTCATTTGTTAATTGTAACTCTCCTTTGGTGAGCTGCTTCTTCAAGGCTTCTGTGTTTTTAAGCAGTGCTGTATATTCCCTCTGTTCAGCAGTACTGACTGATATTTCATCCACGTTGCTGTGTTCCGCCGGCCGCGGTGGTCTCCCGGTTCTAGGCGCGCAGTCCGGAACCGTGCGACTGCTACGGTCGCAGGTTCGAATCCTGCCTCGGGCATGGATGTGTGTGATGTCCTTAGGTTAGTTAGGTTTAAGTAGTTCTAAGTTCTAGGGGACTAATGACCACAGAAGTTGAGTCCCATAGTGCTCAGAGCCATTTGTAACCTTTTTTTTTTTTTTTTTTTTTTTCCACCAAATGATTCCTCAAAAGGCAGTCGAAATCCTTGTGTTTGCTTGTCTGCCACTTTAACATCATGCTCCTGAAGCCTTAGTGCCCATCGCATCGGTCGAGATCCCTTAGGATAATCAACCAGCAACTTAGGAATGGTGGACAGCCACAATCGAGAATGGTTTGTCAAATAAATATGGCTGAAACTTGTTGATAGCTCCAGTAATTGCAAAGCTTTCTTTCTCGGCTGAAAAGTAGTTCATCTCGATTTGAGGAGTACTCTGGAAGCATAAGCTATCACCTTTTCAGCACTTTCATGAATTTTCAATTTAACTGCACCTAACTGCTATTGTCAGCGCGGAATTGTGTTTCAGAATCATGCTAGTAGTACGAGCATGATTGGAGAAAAATTCTCTCATCACGAATGTACCGTAGTGTCAGAAAATCTGTGATTGCTCGTATGTCTCTGGATCAGGATGGACTTCATCGTCATTCACAGGATGCTTCAAGATTTTTACCTCTTGGGCAGTGTAGAGAACTCTCTGAGATTCAGGTGAAGGCATGCATTTGAACAATTTTCAACTCAGTTGCCAGGCTTAGATGTTCTTCAAATGCATTCGAAAAGACGATGATGTCATCCAGGTGGAAAAGATACGGTGTTCATCCAATACGTCGAAGTAGGTTGTCCATCATGCATACAAAGGTGGCTGTAGTGTTACATAATCCGAACAGCATAACTTGTAAACTAACAGATATGTCGTCGGGAGTTCAGAAGGAAATCTTTTCTCAGTTATCTTTGTAAAACTCGATTGCCAGTAGTCTGTCTGCATGTCCATGGCTGAGAGTCAGTCTAGGGTGTCATCAATGTGCAGCAACATTTTTCATGATTTTTCTCAGTCGTTTTTAGTCGATGCAGAAACGCCAAGTGCTGTACTTCTTCACAAGGACAACAAGAGAGAACCAAGGACACTCTGAAGTTTCAGTGATGCATCTTGCAGCGTCTTCTCTACTCCCTCCTGCATTATCCGCCTTTCAGCTGGCGATACAAGGTGTTATCACTGACAGATTGGTGGATGATTCACAATGTTGGTGTGGCGTTTTACCGTGGGTATTTTCTCCTCTCTGGATTTAAAAACATCTGAAAATTGACACAGAATGGATATCATTTGCCAATGCTGTTCCTTGCTCAGGCCAGATCCGTCGGCAGTTCAATAGTAACTTCCTCTGCTGCGTTGTTTGTAGAGTAGAGGAGCACAATTCTTCATAATGACTCTAAGCTTCCGTTTCTGGACTGGTTTAGCTGTCTGTATGTACATGCCTTTAGGGATGAGTTGTGGCTGCTCGTGATTCTTAGTGATCCAAAGTTCTCCCTGACCGTCTACAATGCTTGTGATCACCGTCATGTAGATTTCCTCTATTAACCTGAGTAGCTGTTTTCAGTCGAGAGAAGAAGTTTCATATTTTAAGCGAGCATGTCGACTGACAGTTGGAAATCGTCTCATTGATGATGGTGGGATAAAAACGTCTTCGGTGGCAAACAACTGCTCACAGCAATCTTTGTTATATGTGCTGGTACCTATGTACGACGACAGGAAACGGTGTTTCGGGGAACGTCCTCGATCAGTGTGCGACGACCTACTTCGTCCCAAAGGTCGACTATAATTATTTGCAACTGACTGGGATGAACAGAACTGTTCGTCGAAAGCTCGCTTTCTTTCTCTGCAGTAGCGTACAGCGTGTCCGGGGTTCCCACGGTGGAAACATATCAACGTGTAGTCGTCTGTTTTCAAAATTTATGTTCTTCTACTGGGCCTTGTACTTGGCAGAAGAGTTGGTTGTACCGATGTTGTTCAGATGCTGGTTGCCGTTTCAGGTTTTTGACGTAAGACCTAGTTGACTGAGCCCATTCTTCATGGCACATGTGACTAATGACGGAGATTGGTGCTAAAAATCGATACATCTCACCTTCGACATGATTTAGTAGTCCCTGACGTATGCAGTCTTTTGTGTACTCAGCCTCACATTTCTAGCTGCCATAGAAAGCGTATGATAGAGGCGAGCTTATGATGGTGTCTCACAAGTGCCATGAGTACCACATTTGGCACTCGGTCATATCTCTGTGGTCCGATTCTTTTCTGTTGCATTTCTTCGATTCCTCGGCAAGACCCGATGAATTCTTTTGTAGTTCTGATATCCTTTACTCAATGAGCTTGGCACAGTCTTCTGCGACCCCTTTCATCAAGTGAGATTTTTTCGTCATCTGCCATATGCCACGATGTGGCATAGGACCGAAACGTTCAGTATGTACGACTGCGTCATTCCCCACGACACGGGTGCCCTGTTCACTTCTTCGTCCCTTAAGTGGACATTGTATTGGTTTTGGCAAAAGTTTTCCTCACTTCAACCTGGAGTTTATACCAGCTATTGAGCTTCTCTTCGTTGTTTTCGAACTGCTGTTGGGCTTCGCCGTCCACGTAGAAATGTACATTTTACACATCATGTAATCCTACATGTTGTATTTGGCGACGCGGTCGAATCTCTTTAGGCATTTCGTCAGGTCCTGACCAGCGCCTCCGGAAAACAGTGATGCATGACTGAGATGCCGCTGAGTTAATGCTGTTTTGCAATTCACATGTCTCCTGAACATACCGATCTTAGGAACGATGAACTGCTTGTGTTCTGGTTCCTGTCCGTGTATGCGAAGGATTTAACGTTGCCTGATTGGAGTTACGGTTATGTAGGTGTTTGTACCTGGAGTCACTACCAAATAGTGGCACATCGAAAGCACAATCAAGTCAAAATCCGAAAGCAGGGACGTCAATGAAGTACAACACTTCAGAACTAGAAGCACGTTTATCAGTGGTACCAACGTACAACCACAACCGACCTGGCCTCCTGGGCCGAGAATGAAGCTATTTTTAGAAATTCTGAATATTCCAGAGTGCTGGTGTTTTACAAACACAAGATAACTTCAAGAACGTTCCATAAATGATAAATATTAAATAACAAGCTGGTAATTGGGTTTGAACTAGCCTCACGCACACGCCCGCCAGTGTCGCACCCAATGCGCCGAATCCGGTCGTGAAGTAAAATAAGAGAACTTTTTAGTAACCGGAGAGTTATTAATCAATTCAATCCACAGTTGCCGAGCAACAGCGCTCTCCAAATACGGAGAAACTAATAACCTTTGTGGCAGTGACATCAGACGTACACTTCCCTGCAGGTGCTTGTAATTTCGAGAAGTGGAATTAATTTCAGAAGCTTAGTAAATGAATACGTACGAAGTCACAAATAAACGGAAGACTTCACAGTCTGTGGTTCACCTTGTTTCATTTACTCGCAACAGTTTCTGTTCAGTTTTGTAATGAAGCGTGACGAAAAATCAATGGCATACAATAACAGTCCGCCTCTCGGCACAATGCCAGTTAATAAAGCACGGAACGAATATCGAAACAAATGTTTAGTTTGAAGGAGATAAAGGCAAGTGAAGACTAGCTGTTGACATAATTCGCTGTTCCTGAAAATAGGTGAAACAAAGGGCGCCAAGAAGTACTACTCACTGCTGGAAAACATGGCGCGGTGATGTTGAGTTATTGGGTCAATTCTAGTGTCCGATTCCACTCGTCGGCTAAGACAGAGAAGCTACATAGATGCAATCTTTGAAAGCAACTGATCATATTCATAAACAACCGAATGTAGCATAAGATAAAATAACAAACACAGTTCACGTGATTAATTACTTGGCCACAAATTATACCGACAAGAATTATAGGTAACGAAAAGAAATAAGAAAGGAAAAAGAGACATATACATGTATGAAATAAATTATCATCGTAATTTATACAAGTAAGAAAAGCACAAAGAACTTTTAAATCCAGTACTAGCGCACGATAAAGTCACAATATCATATTAGCGTTGACTTTTAATACTAATTGTTAAATGTTACGGGACGAGTAGACAAGTATTGAAAACTGGCAAAAAAATAGGGTCCAACAAATACTGGAATCGGTAACTGGAGCTGACCTATATAGGTTATTTCTAGTTCCCGAGTCCACCCATTCCACGGTTTAGTAGCCTATTTAGATCGTTTTAACAACAAGTGTGTGCACTAACGTGTTATAGAATTTTATGCGAATGGTATTACTATCTTCATTACTATGGAAAAGAGAAATATTTGGAAGCTGTACCTACAATGTTTATTACTTTTTCGTAGTAGTTCTGAGATAAATAAGAAGTCTAGAAATTCTACAAAAACATAGTCCACAGATTTACTGCAGAAATGTCCTCCTGTATAGGTCAATTCTAGTTACCGATTCCAACCATTCGATGCTTGATTAATTAGATCGCTTCTTCAGCACTTGTGTGCAGTAAGATGTAGGCTAATATGATTTCTGCATTTGTAATTGCTCTCCCAATTACTGCAAAAAGTTGCTAATGTTGGAACCGGTAACTAGAACTGACCTCCTAGTTACCGATTCCAATTTTTGTTATAACCTGCAGTAGTTTTAGAGAGCAGTTACAAATGTCAAAATGGTACTACGTTTCAGTGCATACAACAGTAAAAGTAAGCGATTAGAATCTGTAACTGGAATTTACCTACATATGTTAATTGTACTTATCGATTCCAATGTTCTTCATTTTTTGTGGATATTCGTTTATCATGTACTGGCTTTTATTTTAGAATTTAGTTTGCCGGTTTCTGCTCATTTTATGCTACTGTTCCGTATTTGTTGTCATTCATTTAAACTTCTCGTTTTTCTGATACAAATTAGTTTCTCCGCGCCCAAAACTTCCACTTTCCTGTGCTTCTCCCGTTAGATTCAATAATTAGTATAAAATTAACCACATTTTATAACAGTATGACTTTACCATGTGTTTCACTGCAATGGAATTTAAAGGTTCTGTAAGCTTTTCTAGTCGCATAAATTACGAGAATACCTCTTACCAGACTTGGGAATTTGTTTTTAATTCTTGTTCTTAATTATTTTCGTTTCAATATAATTCATGACTAAGTAAATAACTGCGTGAATGTGATTGTAATTTTATTGTATGCTACATTCGTTTGTTTACGAGCATGATAGGTTGCTTTCATAGATTGCCTATACGCTGCTTATAGTTATGCCTTAGTTATGACGTCATTGCTCAAAGCCGATGAGTAAAATGGGACACTAGAATTTATCCGAGTTCGACAACGCAGTGTATCTTGTGGAATAACAATAGTGCTAAAACGTGATTTTCTGCCGCTTGAACTGTATATTGCAAAAAAAAAAAAAAAAAAATAACTATTGAACAATTTCTTGCCGTCTTAATGTTTTGCTAATAAGGAGAGAGGAGCCGTTTAAAAGTCATTGAGAAGTATTTTCAACCCATGTTGTCTAATTTCTATGATAGCTAGTCGTGTAATGCTGTGAGAACGCTGGATAAGTATGACAATTTCCTGATGCTCGAAGTAAGTTTGAAAAACATATAATGTGATACCAGTAATGTGAAGTGAGAAGAGAGAAAACTATATACTCAAGCCAGTAAGAGATGGTGGAACTGTTCGGTTCTGTCGAAAGGTTGATTATTAAAACAAAAATATAATGAGAAAATTTCATTAAGCATCTTTATTTTATTCCCCAATTTGACGTTGTATTTAGCATTCACAAAGACAACTTTAAAATTTCATTTCTGTTTTGCACCAGTGATCGAAACTAGCAGTTTCTTTCTCTATTTGTAGAAAGTTCTTACTCTTTTGTCTGTATTTTGCGCTCTTTACACGCATAACAACGAAGACTGTTGGCATACACTACTAATATGATGCGAATCAGCTAAACTGATATACAAGGATAATCATTTCTTCTTTCGCATACTGTAAAACTTCTTCAAATATTAACCAGCTGAATTTGTACTTTGCGAGCAAACATTGCAGTCTTGGGAATTTTCTTCTCCTCTCATTCTAATCCGCTAACGCAATAATTAAAAAATGTCGCCTTTGCATGCAGGGTGATTCAAAATTCCTATTACAGGCTGCTAGAGGTTATAGAGGGGCTTAGTAGATGACGTTCTGGTAAGTAACCATTGTTCGGAAATGTACCGTTTGAAGAGTGGATCATTTTTTAAATCTCCCTCTTCGCTTCATGCTAAGCACACAAGCGGAGAAGAGGGAGCCGTCTTCAGTCTACGTTGGTAACGATAGTATCACGTAATACCTTCGTCCGATTACAACACCGGATGCGAAAAACTTGTACTTTCGAATATGGGACGGTTAGCTATGATATTCGACGGAGACGCTGCATTCTCGATTTTAAACAGGACTTTGAAGCGAACGCGAGAACAAGTATCCGAAATATTGCCCATGCAGAGGAAACTCGTTTATCGGGTTCTCAATAATTGGTATTTTCCGTTCATCCATATCGCTGTTTCTTTTTTTTCCAGGAGGCTACAATAATATTGTACAGTGTATGAGAATCTGAAAGTAACAGAGGCAACAGTCGACGAGAGTAATCATTAAATTTAAATTTAACGAACCGCCGTGCCCAAATTTTGGCACAATATCGCTTGACAAGCTGACACCGAGTTGTACAGTACTGTAGTGCCTCAGTTTGCTGCGAGTGTAAAATGGCAGCAAAGAGAGGATTTGATGATGTCGATGGAAAAACAGCTAGATGCGATGGATGAAGTAGAATTGTTGAAAAATTTTACTGTTCAATTTGAAGTTGGATCTTCAACGGCATCATATTGGAAAAATAACAGGAAATAAATTGCTTTTATTTCAGAATAATTTTTCACCATGAAAGTACCGCCATTTGTTGATCTACAGACAATGACGGTATTGGCAACGTATTATATGACAAATTTGACGCTCAATCTGATGACATTATGACATACGGAGCATGGGCGTCCGGAGAAATTTTTCCTTGGCCACCCCTTCTCCCAACCCCTCTCCCGCTCCTTTTGGGGAACCTGTGATACGAAGGCAACAACGCAGCTGAACAAGACAATGATTTATCTGTAACAGCAGACGGAAACAGCGTCTGTCCAATTAATCGAACCGAACCGCTTGCCTACACAGGTGACAAACCTACCAAGATACCATTGATTGTAGTATGACAGATTTGTCAGGTGAATGAAACGTAAACTACAGACCTTTCTCAGGACAGCTTGGGAATTCATGCTCCAGGAAACTAAGCAAAATCGGAGAAATTTTGGAAACTCATCAAATACATAAAAACGAACCACTGCTCTATCGACACCAAGAAGAAAGGAATGAGACCCACCCACATGGAGAGTTGATTGGATGATGAAGCTGTGTTGTAGAATGTATCTTTCCAAGGTGGTGTCGTTCGAAACACTTCGTAGCGATTATTGAAATATACAAACAATGCTGTGTATTATTGCAGTATTAACATGATTGCAAAGAGGGAGAGGGAGAAACCTAGCCAGAAAAATAAAACACACACACACACACACACACACACACACACACACACACACACACACAGAGAGAGAGAGAGAGAGAGAGAGAGAGAGCGCGAGCTTGGGGGGGGTGGAGGGGGGGGGGGCGCTATACATAAAATGTGAGCGGTGTCTTATACTCTTAAAAAGACTTGATTGTGCAGAACAAACTGTTTGTTCAATAATTCTCAATGTAGGTCTTGCAAGGCTAATGCCCCAACTACTCATATCACAAGCCTCTGTAATGTATTCGTAATTCCGTTTCAGTGTGTACATTAATTGGTTCTTTACGATTTTTTCCATTTTTGCTAATGTTTTTCTCTGTGGTCATTAATTCGGAACACGCAACGGATATGGGAAATTTACCCAATTGCATAATGTTATAATCTGAAATTGTTCCGTTTAGAAGTTAACACTCAGCTCCTGTGTAATAAAATCGCATGAAATATTCGCCTTGTCCCTATTTAACAGTCAACCTGTTGAGAGCACTTACTGTAAGTTTCCATCAACATATCTATCTAGTTTTGATATAATGCACAGAGATGACATTTGATACACTCTCCCGATAAACGGCTCCTTTCTCTTCCTAGATATGAAGGACGGTATTCATCGGTCGATGGATGAAGGGAATAATAAATCTTCACTAGCTACAATACGTTTCCAGAAGAAACAGATATTAATATCAGATGGACAACAATAAAAAATGGTTCAAATGGCTCTGAGCACTATGGGACTTAACATCTATGGTCATCAGTCCCCTAGAACTTAGAACTACTTAAATCTAACTAACCTAAGGACATCACACAACACCCAGTCATCACGAGGCAGAGAAAATCCCTGACCCCGCCGGGAATCGAACCCGGGCGCGGGAAGCGAGAACGCTACCGCACGACCACGAGCTGCGGACGGACAGCAATATTATTTAATTATCGTGCACTTTTCATTTAGTGCAACCGTGTGTCTTTTGTTTCCGTCGCAATAATGTAAGAACTTATTTTGAAAATAAATTTAGCCTCGTGTACTTTCTTGCGTCTAGTCTGGAAGAGACCCATTGGTGCTGAGGAAGGAGCAAATGGATGGCGGCCTTTGCTGTTGCTGATGTACATATATCTGCCCACCTCCTATCTTTATGAGCTGCATTTCAAGATCGAACAAAACGGCGTGCTCGTTTACGGAGCAGTTCCTATTACAGCACTTTCCTGGGTTCGGTAGTAAAGGCAGGTAACCGCATGGCTGACAGTTTTGGTTCTACATCTACTTGGCTACTCTTCAAATCACACAGTGCCTAACAGAGTTTTCATTGAACCACCTTCAAACTGATTCTATGTTATTCCACTCTCGAACAGAGCTCGGAAAAAACGAATACGTACATCTTTCCGTCAAACTCTAATTTCCCTTACTTTTATGATCATCTTTCCTCCCTATGTAGATCAGCGTCAACAAAATATTAAAGGATTCGGAGGAGAAAGTTAGTGATTGAAATTCCGTAAGGAGATCCCGCTGCAACGAAAATCGCCTTTGTTTTAATGATTCCCAAACCAAATCCTCTATCCCGTCAATGATACTCTCTTCCCCATTCCTGTATAATAGAAACATGCTGCTCTTCACAACTTTCTCGATGGACTCCGTTAATCCTATCTGGTAAGGATCCCACACCGCGCACTACTACACCAAAAAAAGGACGGACAAGCGCAGTGTGGGCAGTCTCTTCAATAGATCTGTTGCATCTACTAAGTGTTATGCCAATAAAACGCAGTCTTTGGTTCGTCTTCCCCACAACATTTTCTGTATGTTCTTTCCAATTTACCTTGTTCGTAATTGTAATTCGTAGGTATTTAGTTGTATTTACAACCTTTTGTTTTGATTGGTTTATCGTGTAACAGAAGTTTAACCCATTCCTTGTAGTACTCATGTGGATGACCTCACACTTTCCATTACGTAGAGTCAATTGCCAATTTTCGCACCATACAGGTATCTTATCTAAATCATTTTGCAGTTGGTTTTGGTTTTCTGATGACTTTACTAGACGATAAGTGACAGTATCATCTGCAAACACCCTAAGACGGCCACTGAGATTGCCTTCTAAATAGCTTGTATAGATAAGGAACACCAGAGGGCCTATAACACTCCTTTCCAGAACGCCAGAAATCACTTCTGTTTTATTCGATGTCTTCCCGTCAGTTAGTACAAACTGTGACCCCTCTGACAGGAAATCACGAATCCAGTTGCATAACTGAGACAATATTCCGTAAACACGCAATTTGATTACAAGTCGCATGTGAGGTACGGTGTTTTTAAGCCTTCTGGAAATCTAGAAATACGGAATAAGTTTGAAATCTCTTGTCGATAGCACTCAATGCTTCGTGTGAGTAAAAAACTTGTTGTGTTTCACAAGAACGATGTTTTCTAAATCCGTGTTGACTGTGTATCAATAAACCGTTCTCTTCGATGCAATTCATAGTGTTCGAACATAGTGTATGTTCCAAAATCCTGCTGCTTATTGACGTCAATGATATGGGCCTGTAATTTAGTGAATTACTCCTACTGCCTTTCTTGAATATTGGTGTGATTTGTGCAACTTTCCAATCTTTGGGTAAGGATCTTTCGTCGAGCGAGCGGTTGTATATAGTTGTTAAGTATGGAGCTATTGCATCAGCATGATCTGAAAAGAACCTAATTGGTATAATATCTGGTCCGGGAGACTCGCCTTTCTTAAGTGATTTAAGTTACTTCACTAATCCGAGGATATCTACTTCTAAGTTACTAATGTTGGCAGCTGTACTTGATTCAAATTCTTGACTATTCTCTTCGTCTTCTTTGGTGAAGGAATTAAACGGGTATTTCATTACTAAGAAAACAAATGTCATTAGAACTTGAAATGCAATATTTCGATCTTCACAGAATTTTCCACAGAGTAACGAATTCTTTTTCTGTTTATCGTTGGCTGCTACACACTAGTGCAAAATGAAAAATGGCCACCTCAAACAGTAGTCAATATGAACGAAGTTTTGTTGATGAATTATACAATACGAAAACTTAGTAAAAGACTGTCTTGCACAAAAATGTCACTATCTTGCGTAGCATTCTCTAACTACGATGCAAGTCATAACAGTACTGAAACCGAACCGATAAAAGAACCTACGTGAAAGTGACCGCCCTATAACTCTACTGAGTCCATGTTACAATCTCATGAAAAGAGTGGTTCTGGAACCAATACGCCCATTGATACTACTATCATATTCCTATTGAACATCGCAGTTATGTATACCTGTACTCAGCCTAACAACGCTTACTGAGACTGAGTTTCAGAAACGCTTGAAACCACAATGGTTTATATTGATCTGACTCCAGCCTACGACCCGGTTTGGAGGAAAGGTCTTATTTATAAGCTTCTCCACGTGGTTCCGCGCTGCCGAATAATATCCTTATTGAATAGTATGCTCTGCGACAGACCTCTGTGTTCAGTTCTTTTTGACTCGCCCTGCGTATACACTTAGTGTGTTGAGCTGTATCCTTACGACTACATCGTTTTATACCTAATACTTTTATATATTATCCCAAATACATGTGAACCATACGGTAAGTAAGTAACTAACTACGATACGGTAGCCCAGTCGAGCTGGCCGCTGTGGCCGAGTGGTTCTCGGCCCTTCAGTTCGGAACCGCGCTGATGCTCCGCTCGCAGGTTCGAATCCTGCCTCGGATATGAATGTGTGTGATGTCCTTAGGTTACTTAGGTTTAAGTAGTTCTAAATCTAGGGGACTGATTACCTCACATGTTAAGTCCCATAGTGCTCAAAGCCATTTTGGTTTGCCCAGTCGTCCATAGAGGTGTCATCTCATGTTTGGAGATAATGTTACACGCTACTTTCATCTATTCACACTGCTGTCCAATGGATGTTGCACCAGCAGTGCAAGTCGCATCGGACGTCGTTCTATCATATACCACACAGCTAAGTATTTTTTCGCCAACATGGACGTTTGTATAGATGTTGTATATAAATCTTATATACAAGATATCCCATATATCTTGACCACCCCAAATAACTTTTTGGCCAGGAGCAAAATAAAAACCAGCATGATTGCCTTTCTTGTAATTTTGTTAATTACAAATATGTGATCAGCTGTTTGTCTTTCGACCCATCCTATAATTTGTACATTGTTTCCCACACACCTTCAACTAAAGACGGCTGGCTGAGTGGCAGGTACGCATTTTCCTTGTGTTTCTATTTGTTCCCCGTCAATTCTAGCAAACGAATGAGTTACGTTATCCCGGGTACCTGCACTGTGTGCTGATACGCAAGAGCCAAAGTCAATTTTGTGTTAAGTTTTTAATAATGTCGTGTCTACGTGAGTGATACACTTTTGAACAGGATTCCAGGAAAGGAAGTGGATTACCGAATAAAAAATATAGGGTGATATTTGTTAATATATATAATTTGCGTTCATAGCGAACAAACTTACAAGAAAGCCAGTCATGTTGATAATGTCCACCTGGTAGCTAGTCAATATTTGCTTTACAGATTTTTTATTTTGCTTCTGGACAAAATGTTGCTTGTGGTGGTACACCTTTTATGAACAGGCGTGTGTATAGGGTGGGGGGGGGGGGGGGGGCTCGCTCTACGCTTTCTGTTTCCTCAGAGTTCAGGAAAGCGTTAAATCCCTCCTGCCCTTCGGCGAAATATACATTTCTGCGAAAGCAATCATCAGAACTATTATAAGACGCAAGATTTTGGATGGCACCAACAACGCGAACAAATTTCGCCACATCGAACATCACATCTGCAGCATAAACTGTGAGGAATTTTATGCGTGAACACCCATCTGACGATGAATCTGTCGGTTCGAAACCAATGAAGGCGGTTGTTTATCCCTAATAAATACCGTTATTGGCAGTGGTTGGCTGCTAATATGACTTTATTGTAAAAATTAACCTGTCGTCTAGAGGCGTTCATTCAACATTTTTCAGTACTGTTCTTCAAAAATTTTGTGTTCTTATGTGTCATACTTCAAATGAGCAGAATTATACTCGTCTATGAACTATATCTTCCCTGAACATTTCAATGTGAACCTGGCAAACGATTTAACAGTTAAAGACTTCAGAAACATATACCAATATTCCTCCGTGAAATTACATGAGAATTTATTTGTAGATGATCAAGGAGGTACCAACTTGGTTGTCCACCTGACGGTCACAGCACTGATCATGTAAGCGAGTGGATGCGACTGCCGAGAGACTGAACATCGCGAAAGCTTGTTTGTAACTGCGACCTAATGTAGACATTAAGGCAGATTTACGAAAAAGTGGACAAGAAGAAGTGTAACCGAAACAGCCCACTCGCAAAGTAATGAAAGACGAAATAGCTGGAAGACCGCTCCTTAATTTTGTCAATAGTTTAGTGCTTCAGACGAGATATATATTGCAGTTGTACGTGGGCATGGAAGATAAAGAGTTCATATCAGTGATGTGGTTATTAGATATTGAGCACTTACTCATTTCGACAAAGACGAGGCAGAAAGTTAGTTGTGGTCACAGTTTTCAAAGGAACTAACTGCGCATTCCCTTGAAGTGATTTAAGAGACTCACGTTAAAATTAAATCTGCATATCTTGACGGCGATTTGAAGACCACCGCTCAGTCCAGTATGTACGAGTAACCAAACCGCCAACGCGGTCGACGTCCCATCAGGCACTCGCGCCTACTTTGTGTTTTTCCCAACTTAAACATGTTCGTACGATCGTGTGGGACCAACCCTAACCTTAAGCACGACAGGTGAGAGAGAATGCAGACGGTTTAACATTTGCCTAGTGAGGCCTGGAACCAATACCCAACCACCCTCGTCTTGAGCAATTTTAACTGTTACTTTCCGTGTACCATCATTTAACTGTAGTAGGTTGCTTCCTGAGCGAATAGTCTTGACAGAGTACGGACAGCAGTATGGTATGTTCTTTGTCTGATCGTAGAGTACATAATCAGTCGAGTGTCGAAGTAATTGTCAATGCGTTTCCTTTGCTCTATCGCTCTCAGATTAGATCCTGTTGGCTGACTGTTTCTAATTCTTGGTTCGTGCACTACGCTTACTGTCGAGTTGGTGACTTCAAATTTTGCATTCGGCGCAGAAATCTGAAGCTCTGTTCTTGGGATGAGGGAAAGGGAAGGGAAGGGGGGGGGGGGGGTTCATACCGTACACTGCTGCGTTCCAAGGCGTCTTACAAGTACATCGAAATAATTGTCCTTTTTAATCGGTAGTTTAAGAGATGACAACTGTTCCATAGCTTCTGAACGTGTTAGCAATGTTATATTTTCTGTTTTAATTTTTACTCTTTTTGTGGAAACAACTAACTCGAGACTCTGTCTACAGTTCCACTATTAGCTGTATATGTGAACGAAAATTGCTGTACACATTATGTGATTTCTCTGTTTCTGTTGAACTTCCAAGGTGCTGTACTACCATATAATTGTTAGTAAAAGTATGCGAATTCTGTGAATACTCAATTATTGGAGCGACTGACAGACGTAACATATTTGACCTACCCCTGAATTATATGGCTGTTCATAATACTTATTGTTAAGCTGAAAATGACTATAGTTCAGTACAAATTAAAGTTGAACTGTCGGCTGCAATAAAATTATCGGTTATTTTGTTCCGTTAATTGCTAGGCTGACCCACTATTAAGTTAAACTGTTCTGTGAAGTGTTACTCACGGGAAGTAAAATAAAAATTTCTTCGGCAACAGACACTTCTCACAGCCGAGGGGCTTAGCTTTAGTTCGCGGCACATACACCTTACATTCAGTTAGTGCCACATTTTTTTCCCATTATCTTCTAGATTTTTCCCCAATTTGCACCACGCCCGACGTGATCAAGAATAAATATATCACGATTTCCATTACAGGTAAAGATTTCACTTTTAGGTCAATGAAATTTTGCTCAGTGGAATGTCTCCTCCTATCTGGTTGATTCCTATCATGGGAACATAAGAAATGAATGGTTGAGTCATTTGTTCACTATTAGGCGCATTGAACTAATGGGATTAGGAAAAACTCCCGTACTTTAACTACTCTGAGAGACTAAGAATTAATTTGTAGTGCAGCTGGCGTAAGTCACAGCTAGAGAAAAAGCAAATTTCCAAACCCATTACGTTAGTGTCAAGAAGTTAAACAGTATCGTGAAAAAAAATGGCAAGATGAAATATGAGTATATACTGTGTTCTTAAATAACGTCAAGATTTCCTTACGCCCCAAAATCTTAATGTTTTTAGGTAAGGTACAGCCCACGCTTCGAATAACTAGGCCATTAAAAAATCCTAAAATCAGTAGTTTAAGGCCTTAATGTCTCAAATGTGTTTGCTCTGTGCGTACAGAGTATGTATTTACAATGTAAATCCTCGGGTTCTTTAAACCAAGTCAGACAATAACCACTGCATCAACAACTTTGAAGTGTCAGGTCAGGGCTTTGGCTGCGTCTTTGAATTTTACCACATATTTTTCGTAGCATAATGCATGGTCGTCTAAGATTAACTGCGCTGCCATAGGGCCACTATCTGGCCTTATTGCGTGAGATTCCCACAAGACAACTGAACTGATCAGCGGAAGAAAGTACGAGAGCATCATTCTGAGTTACTGTACGTTGTATGGCTAAATTCGAAGATAATAACTTAAATTCGGTAAGACAAACAGCTTATGTAGTAGACAGTTCTTAAAAGTGATACAAGTGGAACTCCTTTTCACCAACGTGTACTACATTCCAAAACGGAAGATAATGTGCGAAACTGAGTGTTAGCATTTTCATCTTCCCGACAAATTGTGTGTAGGAGAGTGCTAGAAGTTGGTGTGGATCCACAGTTTGGGCAAAATTTATTCAGATAACACTGTTATTGAAAATCATAATTCGTTACTTGAGAATGACAAAAAAATTATTCGAACTAGTAATCATTTTGGCAAATAAAAACATGTATTCGCAGTTAGTGAATAAAACTGCTATATGAGTAGATGATAATTTTAAAGTCCAAATACACTTCCTATTCTTTGTCATCTATAAACAAATGTCTTTTTCTTGCTTTTAGATTAGTTTGCAGAATAGTTCATTTTTTATCAAACATCTCATCAATAAATGTATATGATTTTAGAATTTTTGCCATTGTGGCATGTGAAGAAACTTGAGGGGAGCAATGTGTTGTAACTCACGAAAATAGCTTGTATTCCAGGATGACGATCTGTGATCTTCATTCATGACCTCCTACAAGAAAAAAAAATTGAGAAATCATCTATGCCCTGGTTTTTGACGAATAATTTCGTTGTGGCTCCAAGTCAGTTTTACCCCCCGGGATCTGATTCACAATCGAAATTTTCTTTTTCTGTCACAACTTCGTTTTTATACTCATTACACGATTTATTTGGCTAATTACGTTCGCTTTAATTCTCCACTTATCACGGAGAGCAATACAGATTAACAATCTGTCGTGAAATCTTCAGTAAGACAGTGCTGTAATAGCTACGTTTTCTTCTTTTGATGTAGAGAGGCGAACAAATTTTCAGATCGTCTCTCGACTTGCTCGATAGGAAGTTACCAGTTTGTAGCAATATTTAAGCTGATTATACTCCAATTTTTGCAACCATTTCGGTTGAGCCATCAAGCATGGTACTTAAAGTTCGTAATACGTGTTTTTCTCCTAGTCAGGAAAATCGAGTGTGGATTGTGAATGAATGGTGGAAACCCTCCTCAATTCGCTCGTTGTGCGGAGGGAATACGATAGCTGGTAACACCGCTACATTGTGGGAAGAGAACAGTTTCGTTCAAATGAAGGCTCCTTGTTGGATGGGCCTTCGGAACTTTACATCGTCTTCGGTGGGCGGTAGAGTTGCCGCTCAGAAGTATGGGCATGGCGATTGCAACATGTGTGCGATTTTTGATAAACGATACCGCTCGCCCGCGTCGGGATGCTGCTGTTGATGAACTCCACGCAGGCGGAGATATCTACTTCGTGGTTTGTCCAGAAAAGCATACACAGCGTGCTAGGGATCTGTTGGGTACGCATTGCGGACAGACAGCCGCTCTTACGAACTTCCCAGACCTCTGCCCGGTTATTAGGAGTGAAATCGATAGACAGAAGAGCTCTTGAACTATCACTTACATAATTGTGCCTCATCGCTGCCAAGGTTGCGCGACAGTGAGGCGTAACCGTATGTGTATCTCATTAACTTTCGCTGCGATCATTTTCACAGCAGTGCAGAAAGATTCTGATAAGCTGTCTTGCATTCTAAGTGCACAGTATGTTGTCAAGTGCCCATTTAAAATCAGTAAGTAGGAAAGTGGGCTTGAGAACCGCTGAAAGGCAAAGGTTCCCCAACATACTACGTAAGCATAAAACAGTCAGAAAAACAGAAAAAAATTAATACGAGGAGAATTCTGTTTGTCACTTGTTGCGGCCATTTGGAAAGAGGAACTTTTCAAGTGGACCAAGAACTCACAGCACTTTATCTCGTCTTCGTGAGATAAGATGTGAAGAGATATGTATTCATCTCCACTACATTAGATTGAAAATAGGTATAAGACTAACAGTAGAATTAGTGCACTCTAATTGGACATGACGCAGCGTACGACGTTAAGTGGCCGTGTACGTTCCGCTGCGTCATGACCACGTGGCAACTGAGTGCCATGCCACTGTTCTGGTAGTAGTTTCTTTTAGGTTTTGAGATCGAGACGGCGCATGCTAATTTGGTAAAGACAAAACGCGGGATTCAGAATTGCTGCCCAAGCTTACCTGTAGGAAGTGCAGCCCGCATGTAAAAGGAACCGAATCTCTTGTTTAACGAATAACACACATAGTACACTGAAGCGCCAAAGAAACTGGTATAGGCATGCATATTCAAATACAAAGATATGTAAACAGGCAGAATACGGCGCTGCGGTCGCCAATGCCTGTATAAGACAGCAAGTGTGTGGCGCAGTTAGATCGATAATCGAGATTTAAGTGAGTTTGAACGGGGTTTTACAGTCGGCGCACGAGCGATGGGACACAGCATCTCCGAGGTAGCGGTGCAGTTGGGATTTTCCTGTACGACTATTTCACAAGTGTACCGTGAATACCAGGAATCCGGTAAAACATCAACTCTCCGACATCGCTGCGGCCGGAAATAGATCTTGCTAGGATGGGACCAACGAGGACTGAACAGAATCCTTCAGCTTGACAGAAGTGCAACCCTTCGGCAAATTGCTGCAGATTTCATTGCTGGGCCATCAACAAGTGTCAGCGTGCGAATCATTCAATGACACATCACGACACGGATTTCGGATCCGAAGGCCCACCCGTGTAGACTTGATGGCTGCGCGGCACAAAGCCTTACGCCGCTGCTCCCCGTCAACACCGACGTTGGACTGTCGATGACTGGAAACATGTTACCTGGTCGGAAGAAAAAAATGGTTCAAATGGCTCTGAGCACTATGGGACTTAACATCTGTGGTCATCAGTCCCCTAGAACTTAGAACTACTTAAACCTAACCAACCTAAGGACATCACACACACCCATGCCCGAGGCAGGATTCGAACCTGCGACCGTAGCAGTCGCGCAGTTCCGGACTGAGCGCCTAGAACCGCTAGACAACCGCGGCCGGCTCCTGGTCGGAAGAGCCTCGTTTCAAATTGTGTAGAGTGGATGGATGTGTACGGGTATGGAGACAACCTCACGAATCAATGTACCCTGCATATCAGCAGGGGACTGTGCAAGCTGGTGGAGGCTCTGTAATGGTGTGAGGCGTGTGCAGTTGGGGTGGTACGGGATCCCTGATACGTCTAGATGCGACTCTGATAGATGGCACGTGCATGAGCATCCTGTCTGATCACCTACATCCATTCGTGTCCATTGTGCATTCCGACGGTCTTGGGCAATTCCAGCAGGACAATGCGACACCCCACACGTCCTAAATTGCTACAGAGTGGCTCCAGGAACATTCTTCTGTGTTTAAGCACTTCCTCTGGTCACCAAACTTCCCAGACATTAACATTATTGAGCATATCTGGGATGCGTTGCAATGTGCTGTTCAGAAGAGATCTCCACCGCCTCGTACTCTTCCGGATTTATGGACAGCCCTGCAGGATTCATGGTGTCAGTTCCCTCCAGCACTACTTCAGACAGTCTTCGAGTCCATGCCACGTCGTGTTGCAGCACTTCTGCATGCTCGTGGGGGCCCTACACGATATTAGGCCGGTGTGCCGGTCTCTTCGGCTCTTCAGTGTATTATGTCATTATTATTATTATTATTATTATTATTATTACTATTATTATTATGGCGCGCAGGGTAGATGCGACAATTCATCCTTACACCAGTGCTGGACGATGTAAGCTGTGAGAATTGGCATTCTATCGTCTTGGAACATAGTTCACCAGGGGAACATAGTTCACTAGGGGGATGGACTTCATTAGGAGGATAGACCTCATCAGCTGAAATGGTCACATAATCCTTGGCAGTAATGCGACTTTTTGCAAAGTAATATCATCGTTATTATTAGTGTTATTTCTTTCTTATCTCAGACGTTATGTCTGGTCAGAAGTAGAAAGTGACGCAGACCCTGATCAAGCGTGACTTCCTTTTAACTGTACGGTATATGTTATATTGCATAATATATACAAGTTTGGATGTAGCTGTATTGCATTGATGTACTGGTGGATATTGTGTGGTATGACTCCTGTAGTTGATAGTATATTTGGTATAATGTCAACTTTATCCTGATGCCACATATCCTTGACTTCCTCAGCCAGTTGGATTTATTTTTCAATTTTTTCTCCTATTTTCTTTTGTATATTTGTTGTATTGGGTATGGATATTTCGATTAGTTGTGTTAATTTCTTCTTTTTATTGGTTCTGTTCCAGTATAATTTGTATTCATCATTCTCCAGTACATTTTGTGGTGCATACTTGTATGTGGGAACGTGTTGTTTTATAAGTTTATGTTGTAAGGCAAGCTGTTGATGTATTATTTTTGCTACATTGTCATGTCTTCTGGGGTATTCTGTATTTGCTAGTATTGTATATCCGCTTGTGATGTGATCTACTGTTTCTATTTGTTGTTTGCAAAGTCTGCATTTATCTGTTGTGGTATTGGGATCTTTAATAATGTGCTTGCTGTAATATCTGGCGTTTATTGTTTGATCCTGTATTGCAATCATGAATCCTTCCGTCTCACTGTATATATTGCCTTTTCTTAGCCATGTGTTGGATGCGTCTTGATCGATGTGTGGCTGTGTTAGATGATAAGGGTGCTTGCTATGTAGTGTTTTCTTTTTCCAATTTACTTTCTTCGTATCTGTTGATGTTATGTGATCTAAAGAGTTGTAGAAGTGGTTATGAAATTGCAGTGGTGTAGCCGATGTATTTATATGAGTGATTGCTTTGTGTATTTTGCTGGTTTCTGCTCGTTCTATAAAAAATTTTCTTAAATTGTTTACCTGTTGATAATGTAGGGTTTTTATGTCGATAAATCCCCTTCCTCCCTCCTTTCTGCTTAATGTGAATCTTTCTGTTGCTGAATGTATGTGATGTATTCTATATTTGTGGCATTGTGATCGTGTAAGTGTATTGAGTGCTTCTAGGTCTGTGTTACTCCATTTCACTACTCCAAATGAGTATGTCAATATTGGTATAGCATAAGTATTTATAGCTTTTGTCTTGTTTCTTGCTGTCAATTCTGTTTTCAGTATTTTTGTTAGTCTTTGTCTATATTTTTCTTTCAGTTCTTCTTTAATATTTGTATTATCTATTCCTATTTTTTGTCTGTATCCTAGATATTTATAGGCATATGTTTTTCCATCGCTTCTAAGCAGTCGCTGTGGTTATCCAATATGTAATCGTCTTGTTTAGTGTGTTTCCCCTTGACTAAGCTATTTTTATTACATTTGTCTGTTCCAAAAGCCATATTTATATCATTGCTGAATACTTCTGTTATCTTTAGTAATTGGTTGAGTTGTTGATTTGTTGCTGCCAGTAGTTTTAGATCATCCATGTATAGCAAATGTGTGATTTTGTCTGGGTATGTTCCAGTAATATTGTATCCACAATTTGTATTATTTAGCATGTTGAATAGTGGGTTCAGAGCAAGGCAGAACCAGAAAGCACTTAATGAGTCTCCTTGGTATATTCCACGCTTAATCTGTATTGGCTGTGATGTGATATTATTTGAATTTGTTTGGATATTAAGTGTGGTTTTCCAATTTTTCATTACTATGTTTAGGAACTGTATCAATTTAGGATGTACTTTGTATATTTCCAATATTTGTAGTAACCATGAGTGGGGTACACTATCAAAAGCTTTTTGGTAATAAATGTATGCGTAGTGTAGCGAGCTTTGTTTAGTTTTAGCTTGATATGTCACCTCTGTATCTATTATCATTTGCTCTTTACATCTTCGTGCTCCTTTCCAACAGCCTTTTTGTTCTTCATTTATAATTTTGTTCTGTGTTGTATGTGTCATTAATTTCTGTGTAATGACAAGTTAATATTTCGTATATTGTTGGTAGGCATGTTATGGGGCGGTATTTAGCTGGGTTTGCTGTGTCTGCTTGATCTTTAGGTTTCATGTAAGTTATTCCATGTGTAAGTGTATCAGGGAATGTGTATGGGTCTGCAATGTAACTGTTAAATAATTTAGTTAGATGTGAATGTGTTGAGGTGAACTTCTTTAGCCAGAAATTTGCTATTTTATCTTTTCCAGGGGCTTTCCAATTGTGAGTAGAATTAATTGCTTTGGTGACTTCATGTTGCAAAATTATCACTTCAGGCATTTGTGGTATCATCTTGTATGTGTCTGTTTCTGCTTCTATCCACCGTGCATGACTGTTATGTTGTACCGGGTTTGACCATATTTTACTCCAGAAGTGTTCCATGTCTGTTACGTTTGGTGGATTGTCTATTTTAATGTGTGTGTTATCTATTGTCTGGTAAAATTTCTTTTGGTTTGTGTTGAATGTGTGGTTTTGTTTCCTTCTATTTTCGCTTTTTTTGTATCTTCTAAGTCGTTTGGCCAATGCTTGTAATTTCTGCTTCTTTTCATCTAAGTGCTCTATCGCTTCTGGTTGTGAGATTTTACCTAACCTTCTTCGTTTTTTTCTGACATTTGATGTCTTACAAATTGTGTTAGCTGTCCAATGTCTTTTCTCAGTTTTTTCTATTCTAATCTGTAGCCTGTGTTGCCATGCTGGTTTTGTGGGTTTCTTCTGTGTGTTGGTTGGTTCTGAACTCTGCCTGGTGTGTATATTCAGAGTTGTGAGTGCTCCTATATAAACCATTAGTTGTAACTCTTCCATAGCTGTGTTTTCATTTTTGTTGTGTATTATTGTGTTGATAGTTTTTATTGTTGTTTCGACTTGTGGCTTATTTGGTGGTCTATGCAAGAATGGTCTAATGTCTGTATTTGTGTCTTTGTATTCTATATATGTCAGCTGAAATTTTTCTTCTGTATCTAACATGTGTGTCACTTCATGTTCTATTTGTACTTGTTCTGGTGGTAGTCTTAAGATTTCGTTTTCCTCTGATTGTTTAATTGATGTGTGTTGTTCTTTGTTTGTTTGCTCTGGGATATTTGAGTCCATTACTGTATTTTCTTCTTCTTCTTCTTCTTCTTTTGATTGCACATTATTTTGTTCCAGTATTTGTTGTACTTGTTGTTTGACGTTTTCTAGTTCTGACTGGGGTATCCTGTTATTTTTCGTTATTACACGGATCTGATCAGCTAGTCGTTGTTCTGTTAAAAATTTTAATTCTGGGTATCTGGTAATAAATGTTGTGTATACTTGTGATCTGTATCCAGTTGTGTTGGTTCCTAGGTTTGTTGCTTGGTAATAACAGAACATGAGCTGTCGATTAACTTCATCTGACCATCTCATCCTCTGTCTTTGTTTTCCTTCTAGGGTGGTTGTAGGAAGCATATCCTGCAAAACACCTCTCTTTGGATTTAAATAATTTTCCAGTTGGCTAGCAGTGTCGTTACCATTGTGGGCGGTCATAGGGTTCAAGCGTCGTCCCCGACCATGACGGCGCTTGCCCGAGGCTTCTTTAGTTGTGTCCTGAACCAACTAATCACACTAAAAAGGGGGTTAGCCCTATTAGTGGTTTGTTCTTTTCGTCGCCTTTTACGACTGGCAGAACGTACTGGATGCCTATTCTTTTCTCGGGCCTCCGCGGTTAATGTTATTATTATTATTATTATTATTATTATTGATTCTTGAGTTTCTCCCGGCGTATTTGATAAACAAAATATCCACGGGTGTACTGCCGGTCTACAGTGTCCAACGGGCACAATATTTCGGCGATCATACATGTCGCTATCATCAGGTGAACTGACGGACTGAGCTCCTGTGAACGTGCCGGCACGGAGATCCGTACGCTATGGCTGCTTAGAAGGAACTGGGGTCGGTCGCGGCGGCGGCCGATTTAAATACCCTCCGCCCGCGGCGCGCTCCCTCCGCTGTCCGCGCCCCGCGCCACGGTCACGCGGTGGAACAGATTGCGACGGCGTCTGAGATGACGTCGGAGTGATGGCTCTGCCCGCCGTGGTCGTCACAACTATATGTTTGCTCGTTTTACTCTTGATTAACCCAATCGCTGGTTCCCAAGCCTTGCTAAGATTATAGCCACAGTCTCGGTGTATGAGGACGTCATTGGTGCGAATTTCGATGGCCTCTCTAACAACGCTGTCCCAGTATCTCGACGTCTGTACCAGAATCCTCGTGCGTTCATACACCATAGCGTGATTTTCCGACAATGTTCAGCGACCGCCGACTTGCTCGGATACATCAGTCGAGTGTGCCTCTGGTGTTCACGGCATCGATCCTCGACGGTGCGCATCGTCTGACCAATATACGACTTGCCACATGGACACGGAATCTGGTACACGCCGGCCTTCCTCAAACCGAGGTCATCTTTGGCGCTCCCCACCAATGCATGAGTTTTATTCGGAGGAGAAAACACAGTTCCGACCCGGTGTTTCTTCAAAATGCGGGCGATTTTCCCCGAGAGTGCGCCTGTATATGGAATAAACGCAGTGCCTACCTCCTCCCTCGTGATTTCTTCCATCTCCACAGGTTGTGCTGTAGTGGTTGGGCGGAGAGCACGTTGAATCTGCCACTCTGAGTACCCATTTTTTCGAAATACAGTTCTCAGCTGTTCCAATTCCTGGAGTAGACTCTCTGCGTCAGAGATAGTGCGCACCCTATGTACTAGAGTTTTAAGTACTGCATTCCTCTGTGAAGGGTGGCGGCAGCTGTCTGCGTGCAAATACAGATCAATGTGCGTTGTCTTCCGATACACCCCATGACCTAGGGTGCCGTCAGCCCTTCTCGTGACCAAGACGTCAAGGAAAGGTAATTTACCCTCCGTTTCCGTCTCCATAGTGAATTTGATGTTGAGGTGTATGGAGTTTCGATGTGTAAGCAAGTCAAGGAATTTATCCATACCATGTGGCCAGATGACGAACGTGTCGTCCACGTAACGGAAAAAGCAGCCATAGCGTACGGATCTCCGTGCCGACACGTTCACAGGAGCTAAGTCCGTCAGTTCACCTGATGATCGCGACTTGTATGATCGCCGAAATACTGTGCCCATTGGACACTGTAGACCGGCAGTACACCCGTGGATATTTTGATTATTACTATTATTATAATCATCATAATAATCTCAGGACATAACACAAAAGTAGGCAACGGTTGGACAAAAATATGGAAACACCACAAACACAACACATTACCACGCCTAATGCAGTGGAGGAAAACCGTTGGCCTTCAGAATAGCTTCCAGTCGTATCGGAATGGTTAACTACAGGTCCTGTATGGTTTTTTAAGGAAAACATATACCCTTTTTCCTGCAAAACGGTTCAGGTAACACTGATGGAGGTGGATAGCGATCACGCACCTTTCTCTCCAAAGGCCCAATAATATTCAGATTTGCTGACTGTAGTGCCCATTGTAGATGCGACAGTTCAGCTTTACAACACCAGTGCTGGAAAATACAAGCTGTGAGAGTTGGCAATCTTTCATCCTGTTAGTTCACCAGTGGGATGGACCTCATCAGCTGAAATGGTCACACAAACCTTGGCAGTAATGCGACTTTGCAGAGTAACAGTAGCACCAAAAGAATACCACGATATGGCTCCCCAAATCATCACAGAAGCGCTGTCACGTTTCAGTGTGGGAAAACTCGGCCAGAAGTTGGAAAAGGTGTGAAACAAGGCTCATCCGACCAAATGGCATTCTTCCACTGCTCCAAATTTCATGGCTCCGGTACAACGTTTTCCCGTTACGGCCATTTTCATCACTGACGTGTGTGGTTTTGGAATTGCAACTCGCCCAGCAGTTCCCAGTTCTGGAGCTCCCTTCCCATTGTGTTGGTGCTGACAGCGTTTGCAAGTGCACCATTCACTTCTGCAGTGAATTTTGCAACCGTCATCCTCTTACTTTTCTTCACAATCTTCTTCACTGACTGTCCGTCATGATCATTCAATACACACTTTCGTCTGCATTCTGACTCTGCGGATGATCTTTCTCTGATTTCCCTGTATGCAGTGTAAATCTTTGGTACGCTGCCTGTTGAAACACAAAACACATAGGCTACATTCGGTATGGAAGCAGCCGTCAAGCGAGCACCAAACAGTTTGTCCGCATTCGCAGTCAATCAGCTCCGTCATAATGCACTCACAACTACACTGAACACTGTTTATGATCACGGCTGACACATGCAACGCCTTGAGCCCACTGCACATATGCCGTTCGTAGTCAAACACGACAGCGCAACGTGTGGACTGGACTAGCCTGCATTTATGTTCAAGCACGCATTTCTCGCGATGTTTCCGTATTTGTGTCCAGTCTCTCTACCTGGACATGCAGAATGAATTTACAGGTTAATGTTTAATTTTGACATCAAGATCACAACACTCGGCGTCACTGCATGCATGTCTTTCAGACCATCCCTGAAATCGTGAAATGGACAGTTCTCCATAAAACGTCTTATTATCTGTTCCATCGTACCACAGTCACACGCAGCACTTCCACAACTTCAAGACGTGACCACGTCTTTGTTCTATTCAGATAGGGTTGAGTCTGCACCATTCGTGTCGGGGAAGACCAAATTCTGCGATCTTCGTTGTTGGGTTTCGAATAAGATCGCCTTTCTGGGAAGGGTGTTTATTTCTGCGTTCTTTTCACCTCTCGGGGACATCTGAAACGCCTGTAACCCGAAGGCCGACTCAAGGTGGCTTTCGTTACTTCAGGCGTATAGCTGGTGGATTCTGGAAACCGCTGCTTAGAAATAAATCCTTAAGCGACTCCGCCTACTTAAGAACTGGCATTTTTCCACCTTTTCTTCTGAGATCCGAAGGGACAATATTGGCTAGAACAGGCAATCGCTGAGATGGAGTGGATGTGACAATACTGGTAATCGTCGTCATGACCTCATTCAGACGTACTTATGACTTAGTTGTATGTGTGCGTTTTTACAATGCCAGGGCGCAATATTTATCAGCTGAGTATGCAAGTGAAATTTCAGCATGGCGTAGAGTATGCGCATTTATTCCCCACCTGTTTCTCCTTATTTTTTTGGTGTACGTCTACTTTTGAGCTAAGCTTCTTTTACACGTTTGTGCAGCGCTGTTTAAATTACAATCTCTGAAGCAATGCAATGAGACCACGCATAGTAAAGCATTGTGGTGTTCAAACCAACATTCATCTTTGGGACAGCATTATATAGCAGTTACAGCTGCAGGTTAATATACAGAATGTTTGAAAAATAACCCCACCTGATCGTCCCAACCCCTCTCAAGTATTCATGTCTGTGTGGCTCCGCGGACTAAGTGCATAACTTCCGTGCGTGGGGCGTATTTTTCACTGCGTTAGACAATTATGTGTTATATTGAGCTAAGATTTATTATTTTGTCTACCGATCTCGCGGTCTCCGCCGTTTAATTGCAATGTACAGTTCAACAAAAACCTACCGCATTGCGTCAAAAGTAAATGAGTATAAGCTTCTCGTTACCAGTAAATGACGTTCGTCTTCTGTACTAAATAATACTTGTAAACAAAAAAAAAAAAAAGAAGACGGAAAAGGAAAGAAACACAAAATTAGAACAGCTTTTCCGTCGAGGCAGTAACTTTGTAACCTCTTCGTTTACAACAGACCACATTTATAAAGGGTCTTCGAAATTCGCACTGTTGTGCAGCGATGTGTAGCACTGCCCACTACCGACGAGTGTAGGATCGACAAGGCCAACCGCTGGCAAGGGCGGCGAGGTATGTCATCTGGTGACATCACGTGTTCAACATTTGTCATCCACTTTTTGGATATTTCAGGACACTTACGCCTCCAAGTGTCATATATTAAATTCGTTGTCGCAACAGCATCTGCATCACTTCGGGTGTTTTTAAACATTCATCAGGAACACCCTGTATATAGACGAGACCATTCCATCTACTGCCGAACTGTCATCCCGTGCCATTGGCGATTTCGTTTTTAACGAGGATATTACACTGGAGGAGCTCTATTTAGCAACCATCGCGCTGCTTACAAAACAATTATACTGAGTTAGGCATCAAAAACAGAAAGTTAGGTAATTAAGTTTTTGTTTGTTTGCAGCTAATTGTCTGCCGTCTGGTTCACGTAGAAATCCACGCGCCGCAGTACTGTTCTACTCAGCCAGAAGAGTCAAAACGAAATTGCGCAAGCCATTGATAAAGTGGCGTACCGTGCGGTAATTCATTTTCAACAGCTGTGCATATGTTACAGCTTTGCCAGGCGAATCCAGGCGGCTAAGGAAGGCGCTACAGTCTGGACCTGCGCCACCCGTACGGTCGCAGGTTCAAATCCTGCCTCGGGCATGGATGTGTGTGATGTCCTTAGGTTAGATAGGTTTAAGTGGTTCTAAGTTCTAGGTGACTGATGACCTCAGCAGTTAAGTCCCATAGTGCTCAGAGCCATTTGAACCATTTTAAGGAAGGCGTCTCGATTCGTCTGGTGGGGTTCTTTGGCGCGGGGGTTTCAGTATATACCAGAACTGCAGACACGTCCCTGCAAACAAACAAAAAATTAATAACCTAACTTTATTTTCCCGAAGTTATAAGTAAAACTTGATGACTACCCCTCGTATGTCTTGGTTTTTGGGGATGTGTATTGCAGCTTGGTCAGCTTATGCCACGTCTATTTCAGAGCTAGAAACGACGCTTCTTAAGAAATGGAAAAGTAATTCTTAAATCTGAACTGCACAGTGGCTTTTGTGCTTCACCTGTTCTGAGCTGCAGGAACCATTTTCTTCTGTTTCCTCACTCTTGTACGCAGTACACTCTAAAAGTTGTCGGTCTGTCAAAACACAAGATATAAGACACATTAGTTTTGTTTTAACAATCAACATGTAAATCGCACACAATCCATGTTACTATCCTACAGTTTTTAATACCTTCTGTAAACTTACATTTATGCAACGTTGCAAAATATGCGTTTGTCTCAGATTTAACCTCACCATTTGATGTGTATATCCTTTCACTCAAAAAATGGTTCAGATGGCTCTGAGCACTATGGGACTTAACATCTGAAGTCATCAGTCCCCTAGAACTTAGAACTACTTAAACCTAACTAACCTAAGAACATCACACATACCCATGGCTGAGGCTGGATCTGAACCTGCGACCGTAGCGGTCACGCCCAGACTGAAGCATCTAGAACTGCTCGGCCACGCCGGCCAACCCGTTCGCTCAACTTTTTTTCAGATTTAGCAAGAAAAAGTTATCGGAAAGAGTCAAATACTTCGGAAAAGTTCATATAGTTTTACAAAACAATCAGGCATCTACCTAAGGCCACGTTATCGTTACTGAAGCAAACTTCCTTCTTTGCAGGATGTGGTCACGTAAGCTGAATAGCAGATTTTAATTTGTTCAGTAATGAAGGCTCCGTCTTTGTAAGGATGGATTGTCATCGCCACGCTGCGAAAATAGCAATAAATTGTATCCATGACTTCTGATGCAGATCGATCCGTTAGTAGATGCTTTAGTGCACTTCTATCTTTTATGATCTTTGTCTTTGGCATGTTACGAAGAATTTATTAGCATCTATCTAATGAATCGTCGAAGAAGCTGACTGGTGCGTTTTATGTTTGTCCAAACATTCTTGAGCAGTTTGTTATTTTAACGTTTTGATTGGTGGCTAATACAGCACAGAAAATAGGGCTATAAATATCATTCGAAAAGACTGACGTAATAGAACCAGATCCACTAGTTATCACCCACATAACAGTAAACAACATGAAAATAAAAACAGCGACGCAGTTTAAATACATAGGAGAAATTATAACATACAACTTGGACGAGAAACCTGCTTGGCAAGAAAGAACTAACAAAATTCAACCAGAAGTGACATACGGAAGTGAAACCCTTTTCAAATTCACCAAAAACAAAAACAAAAAACAGGATCGACAAAATCCTACAAATAGAGAGAAGAATAGCTAGAACATGCATAAATAACAAATATCCAAAAAATAGACAATGACGGATAGAGCCAAATGAAATGATGTATAACGAACTGCAGCCCATAGCAGACACTATACGGAAAAAAGGCTCTCTCTTTTTTCGTTTTTTGGCCACATTATGAGGACATAGAAATCAGATTACCAAGAAAAATTATAGAGAGACATTGGAACATGAAGCAACAAGTGGGACGGATGAAGGAAATCAGAGAGGATAGGAAAGTGCTAGAACTTACGCTGGAAGATTTGCAAACAAATCAGAAATTTTAAAGAAACTGAGAAACACAAAAATAAGTTTTAAATAAAAAATAGACCACAGAAAAGCATTAAAAAGGGCATTTATAGATGAGGAACAACAAAAAAGATCAAAACAAATGAAAAGGTAGTGGGCAATTCGGAAAGTAAACCTATTGAAGAAGGTGAGCAGAAAGTGATTGAAGTGCTTCAATGAGGCCATAAAAGCAGAAGAAGAAGAAGAAGAAGAAGAAGAAGAAGAAGGTGGAGGACTGATGGCCACACACGCTGCGCCCATCGAGTAAAAAGCTTTGTCATCCTCAAAAATTTGCGTAAGCTGTGGTGGCCACAGTCTATCCAGGCCTTTGTGCAGTCAGCGAACTACCCTACCTTCAACCCACTGCCTTACATTATAGGACTGTAACCTTTTACCAGTCTTGTCAATCGTAGAAGTATGCACCTTGAGCTTTTATTTTCAGTGGATGCACGACTACAGCTCAACAGCTTACTTCTTAACCGTCGAAAACAGGGGAAGCCTTTCATTAATGTCAGGTCCAAAGTCACTTTATTTGTTGGTTCCAAACATTTTAAAACGAAGTAAGTTATTACAGCTCGTAATCTTAACACCTATTTCTTCACATCATCTTCACAAACAAACTGCTAAAAGTTACTTTTGTGAGGTTTTACAACGCACCATCTGAATAATTGTACCTTTCCAAAGATAAAAGTGAAGCACCCAGAGGACAGGGTCAGATGCAGATGTACTCGTAACTACTTACACGTACGCACCATCGGCAAATGTAAATGATAAGATGTGCCAATCTCTGTGACAGATAGAACAGTCATTAGAGTGCTTTAGTGTTGTTCATGATTAATGTCGTTACCAAAGCTGGCAGGGTATGTAAGCGATGTGAACAGAGTCGGAGTTTTTGTGTGAGCACTGTGAAGGCCACGGAGATGCCGCGTACTCGGGTGAGAAAATCGTATTAGCACCTCATCGAGTTTGAAACGCGTCTTATTGTGGGATTCCATTTAGCTGGTTGTTCAAACCATGTGTTACATAGATTTGGGAGGTATTCAGGGGTGACAGTGGGTAGGTGTTGGACTGCAAGGGAATGTGATGGCAGGCATAGTCACTCTCAATCTTCAGGTCTACCATGTCTGACCACCAGAAGGGAGAACTGCCATATTATGCACTAAGCACATCTTAACCATATCACATATGCGCTTGCTGACCGAGAGCAAGTAATGGAGCACCTAAAACACTCTGTGCTATCGCACGACATTGCCCAGAATCCAGCAGCAGCCAGACTAGGGGAATTACTGTCACATCACAAGCAAGATCACATATAATAGATGTTGTGCTTTGTGAGGAATCACTTTAAAAAATGCATCACGACATTGATGTCATAAGAAATGTACAAAATTTTATCACCAGTTCACTGGCTATTCAGCTCTATAGTATTACGCTTTCTGGTAGAAACGTTGTCTGCAATTTGGAGTTAAGGCTTTCCATTCAACCAGACACCTGCGTTGGATCCTATGGAGATATCTTTTAATGATTATAGCCACTTGTGAATCATATTCCTGGCACCCTCGTAACTCGAAACAAGTCATCTTTTTCGAACCTATCTGCTATAGTAAAATCCCTGCCCATCTTTTAACTGTTCCTCAGTCTCTGCTCCACCCTCCCTGCAGCTTTTGTCCATGTGATCATTCCAATTTAAGTCGGAACTGAGCAGAAGTCACAGAGAGACAGAGCTGTCTTTATTGACAACTCGGTGGAAATGGAAATATGTTGTCCTAGATCTGCCATCTGTGTGTGATGTGAGAGCAACGCCAACCAAAGCTTTCTCCTGCAACATGAGGTAGCGGAAAAGGTAGTACTAGCAGTTATGCCAACTGGGAGAAGGATGAGGATTTTGCTACTGCAGTGTGGTGCGTTTCCAAACTACGTACATGGACTGCAGTCTGAAGGAGATCTGTATTCCTCAGGTTGCATCTGTCAACCAAACATTCTGTCATCGTTACTTAGAACCATCTAACAGAGAAAAAACTGCAGCCAGTAAAAACTATAGGAACATCATCCGGTTGAGTACTTGATAAGATTTCACCACTTCCCTGTCTTCCAATATATATATATATATATATATATATATATATATATATATATATATATATATATATATATATATATATCGAGAACAAGTACTCTATGTGTGCTGGCATTGAGCATATGTGGTGATCCTATTAAATATACAGGTATTAGTCCACTGGAGCAGGTGGCAAATGATCGAAGTTGCTTGCGTAGACCAATGTAAAAGTTTCATCCCCTGTACTGTAGCAGGACCATATCCCACAGACACTCAGTTACAAGAGAGGCCTTCTGTGTGTTGTTGAACACCTGCTTTTTCTACTGAATCACCATTGTGAGTGCAATCATTTGGCGCTGAGCCGCTCGGGTAAATATTCTCATACTTGTAATGTGTTTTTAATAAATGAAGCAGAGAAAATATGACACTGTAACCGGCGGAAAATGACAGCTTTCAAGACGCATGTGTTTTATTTGCGTCGCGAGCTCTATCAAAGTTGGCAGCATTATTTTCACAAATAGATCAGAACAGCGACGAGTAATAGTTTTACAGACGTTTTGCCTAAGATACGTAAACTTACGCAAGTCCGTTCCTCGACGTGTGGCAGTTTCCGATTCCTGAAGGGTAGTACAGTTGGCTGCTAACCGTTCCTTCCGCGTCGCCTTCCGGCAGCAAATACACAAAGTTGACGCTGTCTTGGGATGGCTAGATGAGTCAATTCTCCGATTAAAGCAAATGATTGTTCCAAGACGGGCTGCTTCTGGTGACTTCAGAACTGTATCTTCCAATATTTGGTTCCCTTTATATGGGTATTTGATCATTCATACCCTACTTTCAGTCGCCAGATTTCGATGTAGATTTGCTTCTGTTTCTGCTGGAATAATGACCCTACGACGCATACGAGTAGAAAGATTGAATTGAGGCAAACCTACATTTGTAGATTTTGAGCAAACTTTCGGCAGTTTTCATTGTAACACACGCGTTCAATTAAATTCTGAAGGTGGTACGGATAAAATACGAAAAGATGTCTACAACTGGTACGGAAACCAAATTGCAGTTCCAAGAGCCGAAGGAACTGTAAAGGACGCAGTAGTTGAGAGGAAAGTGAACACGGTTGTAGCTTCTCCCAAATGTTGTTTTATCTAATCTGTACAGCGGGAAACCAGTAAAGGAAACCAAGGATAAATTTGGAAAAGAAATTAAAGTTCAGGCAGAAGAAATAAAATTTTTATGGTTTTCTGATGACATTGTAATTCTGTAAGAGACAGCGAAGGACTTGCGTGCACAGATGAATGGAATGGATATTGTCTTGAAAAGAGATTATAAGATGTACATCAACACAAATAAAACAAGTGTAATGGATTGTTGAAGTAAATCAGGCTATGTCGAAGGATTAAAAGTAGGAAATGAGACACCAAAAGCAATTTACGAGCAGCAAAATAAGTGCCGTTAGCCGAAGCAGAACTTAGGCATATAAAATGCGGACTGGTAGCAGGAAGAAAAGCGCTTCCGAAAAAGAGAAATTTGTTAATAGTGAATATAAATTTATATGCTAGGACGTTCTTTTTGAAGGTATTTGTATGGAGCGTAGCCTGTTACGGACGTGAAACGTGGACAATAAGCGGCACAGACGAGAAGGAAATAAAGCTTTTGAAATGTGCTGCTATATACGAATGGTGTCAATTACATGTGTAGATCGACTCAATTATTGCGGAGGTACTGAATCGAATTGGGGAAAAATAAATTCGTGCCACAGCTTGATTAAAAGAAGGTATCTGTTTTTAGGAAACGGGGTCTTGAGTCCAGAAACGAAGTTCTAATTGATGTAGCAAGCAGGTGTTAATCATAGATGACCAGGTTTTGCACGGAATAGTCGAGCGTGGAGAACGGAATCAAAACAAGTCTTCGGACTGAAGAAGCAGCAGCAGTAACAACAATAACACTGCTTTTGTTAAATATTGAAAACTCTTATCTGGTTTTTCCTGTACCGCTGACTCTGTACTTATCTTTCGTTGGGAATCACTTGGAGTCACCACACACCCCCACCTGGCGCCTCCTCCTTCGTGTTCCGTCTTCACGTTTTTGAAAAATGTTGCCGCAAATACTGATCATTGCATTGTGCAGTTGCCATATAATATGCAGTTTCCCCTTTTTTTCCTCCTCTGAATATATTGCCTTTCGTAAGCATCAGGATCTGTGTTCCTCCTTTTCTTGTTCTACATTTTCTTCTGTATATTTCAGGCACTCGCAATGATCAGAAATCGTTTGTGGTCTCTGTTCAAACGTATGGCGGGATCTTCTTTGTTGTTGCAGTACGTGAAGATGGCAAATAATTCATATCCTCGCCCGCTATTTAATCATAAGTACCAGTAAAATGTGTGTAATTTCATTCGTTAATCGTTAGCCCCAAAAAGTCTTGCTGTATGTTTGCCTGTAATGGACTATACACAGAAATCGTGTCACCACTGGACCAGATACATACTTCTTCGACGAATTTTCGGATGCAAATCATTTTGCAGAAGCAGTTTGTAGTACGTACCTGTTATAGAAGTCCCCTGGAGCACTCTGTAGCTGTGACTCCATTCATGTTACACGGAAAGATCATAATCAGTTTTAACTTTGATTGATGGCGGCGGTTTTTTTTTTCGGGCGTGGATAGTCGGAACTTTTCCATCGTGACGACGGAGACTTAAGGTCTGGCTCTAAGTCTCATATACAGGTTTCATCAAGTGCAAAATTCCTTCCCAGGAACAGTTATCCTTCTGTTCGATAACGTTAAAGTAATTCTTCTGTGATTCTTTTACGACCTACTTTCTGCTCTTCACACTGATTATGCTGAACCAATCTGACAGCAACTTTTCTCATTTTTAACTATTCAGTTATTATTCTGTAAATTGAGGTGACAGACGTTTTGGCCTCGTTTACAATTTCATCACGTCTTTTTCGTCCATCCTCTCTCTAAATGTCATTAACAATAACCTGAGAGATGTAGACTACTGCAGTTGATGGCCTTCCACTTCTTGAGTAGTCCTCAATGCTTACCCGGCCTTCACGAAACGAGCTGACCACCGTGATACTCTGCTATGATGCAGAACACTATCCCCAAACATCTCTCTCAAAGCGTTGTAAATTTCCGTTGGGTTTCTTCCATGTAGGGATTCGATTTTGACGTTGGAGAGCAAACCTCTACGTGTAATCAGTCCTGACTTGGTCTCAGCCTCCGTTTTGAAACTGAATTACTCACGATACAGACACGCGAATCAGCAAACACACATACGATCTTCAAGCCTAAAGTTTCACTCACAACTTACCTGAATTTCAACTTGATCACACCACCGAAACGGTCGTGTGTACACAGGTGGGCAGGACCTTTGAAATGACACTCCTATTAGGAGAGGAACGTTTCAGACCCATGTCTGACAAAACGAATTCAAGTTTTCAATTGTTTCCCTAAATCAGTTCACGCGACTACCAGGCCAGTTTGACGGAGCGAAATCGTGCAGGAGTCAGCACATTGGACTGGAGAATGGCGGTTCAAATCCACCGTCCACCATCCAAATCTAGGTTTCAAATCGCTTTAGGAAAATACAGCGGTCGACAAGAACTTGGTCAGTTTCCTTGCCCATCTATCCCCGATCCAAGGTTGCCCGTCGTCTCCAATGATCTGGACGTTGACAGGACTTTTTTTAGGTTAGTTTTTGGAATAAGACCAAGATCGATCTGTCCATATTCCTTATCTAGTATGTAAATGAGACTGATCTGCGTCAATAACGACCTACACGCCCATGAAATTCTTTTTTAAAGACTGTAAAAACAGACTATCAAGTTGGCTACCTGACCCGCCGAGACATCGTGTGGCATCAGATTCGAAGAATTTTTTTATTTTTTACATAATTGTTTTCAGAATTCGTGTTAGTTACTGTGTAGGAGGCAGTTACCTTCCAGATGGATTACTAAATCCGAAACTGTGTGAATTCGAAGACAGATGTCGGCGTCACGGCACCAATTTTTCTGCTCTGCGGCTAGTAAGTGGGTGTCAGTAGGCTCTACTCCAGCCAAGGGGAGTTATTTTCTGCTCGAAGTGTCTGTTTATTCGGGCAGGTACCTCACTTCTGGAACACTTCAAATGGATCTTGACGTATGTACGCTTTCTGCATCTAGATCTGTATTTCGCAAGGTACCTCGTTTACAGCAGTTCCTTCCCCCGCCCCCCTCCTGTTGCAGTCCCGAATGGTGCTCGGAAAATAGAAGTGATAGTATGCGCCTGTACGAGCCCAAGTCTCTCTGATTTTATCTCGATGGTTTTTTTTGGTGATATACGGTCCAATCATTGGCTGATTCTTGTAACAACGTACTCTATCGGAATTATAACAGTAAACCACACCGTGATGCACACCGCCTCTCTTTCAGCGTCTGCAACTGGAGATTGATGAGCATCTTCGTGACGCCTTCCAACTTACTGAACGGGCCGGTGACGGAACACGCTGCTTTTTTTTTGAAGTTTTTCACTTCCTGTGTCAGTTTTGTCTGGTAGAGTTCGCAGACTGACAAGAAGTTCTCACACACTGGTCGCACAAGGATTTTGTAAAATACCTTCTGTCTCAGTGAACTTCACTTTCTGAGGACTTGTCCAATGAATCTCTGTGCGACATCCCTCTTACGTACGCAGTGGCGTAACCAAGGCCGTGAGCCCTGTGCGCTGTTTGGCTTGTGGGTCCGGTTTTGTGACAGGCAAAATAAGAGTCGAAACAGAGGGGAACAATCGGAGAAGTATACTGTAGGAGTATAGTCTTACTCTAGCGAGATATCACAAGTTTTTATGTTAAGCGAGACACAGTTAACAAGCAACTAAAAAAACATTTGTGGGTAAAAGTGTGAGTTTTCGCTTTGATTCTTTGTGCTGAAACGTTAAAAATTTAATTTCAGTGTTTTTTCTTTCTGCAACAACATAACTAATTTATCGATGTCTATTATCTAAGGTCACAGTATCCTAGTAAATATTACAACAGACAAACCAGAACAATACTTACTTGTGATTATTTAAGCATTAGCGTATTTCATTTACAAATTCGCCAGTTTGGTAGTCTGGAGTTTGTAAATGGCAATTTGGTGACTTCCGATGTAAAGAAGTAACATAATAGCTTGTGCCTAAACTACAGGGTGTCCGAGATGAAACGCTCTTATTTGAAATATCTTTTATGCAACACGTTGTCATTTTGGTATGGTGCACCCTGTTCTCGGCATACTCTGACAGGAAAAAAATCCAGCGGTGGTAACGTCAATCGACCGGGGTGGCCATCGGATTGGACCATCTTTGCCAATCCATGTTTGTGGAATTCGTACTCAATGTTTTATGACTTTCCACATGCCAATTTGGAGGTTCTCCATCTGCTGGAAGCGCAAGTGTCGGTGTCGATGTCTTATCTGTGGGAGTACAAAATTAACTAATTATGAAGATGCGAGTGACCAGTAGTAGTAGCCTCTGGATAGAGGAAAAGTCCAATAATTTCATCCTCCATGAAGCCACAGGAAACGTTGATCTTTGGGCTGTCCCGTTTATACTCCATCACCTCATAGGGACGTCCACTACCCCACATTCACACATTGTGTCTGTTGACCTTCCCGCTGACACGAAATGTTGCCTCATCGGAAAACATAATCGTACCCAAGAAGTTCTTGTGTGTGTCGAGGCGCTGAAGAATATCTCGGCAAATGCTACTCGTTGTGGTTTATCGTCGGGTTTCACATCAGGTAACAAGTGCACTTTCTATGCGTAAAGCATTAGGCATATGTGTAGCACTTCGCAGATAGTTGATTTTCGAACACAGAGCTCATGTGGCGTCATACGAACGGATTTCTTAGCACTTCTTGCGAACGTATTAGAAATGCGATTATCAATCTCCTGTGCCACCGCACCTCCTAGCAACACATCTTGTCTATAAATGTAGCTTTCCACGCGTTGATTCTCTTGACAACGGAAAAGTTCTGTGGTACTCTGCACGGGAACGTCTTTCAACTATTGCTGACCATAGTTCTGCATACCACCACACGGTATGTATTTTTTCTGCATTCGTTGTCATTTTCACCTGTTTTAAAACTTTCAGGTTCTTTGGTTTACAGCCAATGCAATAAAAAAAAAATTCCGAATAAACGCGAGTAGGACACGCGCTTAGTGTGTTCCATACAAACATAATTATGTGTGTAGATAGTTCATCGAATCGGGATTTAGACGATTTGTGCCTGTTATCGATATCTGCATTGGCAAAATATCAAAATATGTGATGTAAATAGCCAAATTTTTTGACTGCATTGAAGTAGAAGCTTAATTTTTTACATCAACAAGTTTCTGAGAAAAAAGTGTTCTTTAACAGTTGGACAGACAGATAAACGAAGTAAAAAGTGATCCAGGAATGTTTCCGTTTCTGCTGACTGAGGTACGGAATCCAAAAATGAATGAAGACTGAACTTCATATAACATTATAAATAATAAAATTACACAGCTAATCTACCATCCACCAAAAGCGTGTAGGTTGTTTATTACGTTCAGTATAACTGTTTCAAATATGAAGTTTCGTCTTGGACACGCTGTTCTTAGCAGCTAGTGAAAAGCACGTTCACTGCGATTTTGCTTTATTGATTCTTTCGAATATAGGAAACTGACAATGTCAGATGGAAGGAGGGGTGAAGTGAAGAATAAACAAAAACAAAAATTTAGTTTGGCGCCGGAATGGAGGGGGCACAAAGTCTATGTTTGCGCGGGGCGCTTGGTACCCTAGTTTCACCTACATTCGACCTATTAGTTTTTTGTGGTCCATACGCTTTAAATAGCTCCGCGCGCCAAGCCTGTATTTGGGATCTAGATACAGAGGGAGGACGAAAATATAGAAACACCAAAAATACAACACATTACCATACCTAATACGGTGTAGGAAAACGGTTAGCATTCAAAACAGCTTCCCGTCGTCTTGGAATGGATAAATACAGGTCACGTATGGTTTTCAAGTGAATCTTCAACCGTTCTTCCTGCAAAATAGTGGGAAGTTCAGGTAACAGTGATGGGGGTGGATAGCGATCACGCCGCGCGGGATTAGCCGAGCGGTTTAAAGCGCTGCAGTCATGGACTGTGCGGCTGGTCCCGGCGGAGGTTCGAGTCCTCCCTCAGGCATGAGTGTGTGTGTTTGTCCTTAGCCTAATTTAGGTTAAGTAGTGTGTAAGCTAGGGACTGATGACGTTAGCAGTTAAGTCCCATAAGATTTCACACTCATTTGAACACATTTTTTTGATAGCGATCACGCACCCTTCTCTACAAAGTAGACCACAAAGACTCAGTAATGTTGAGATCTGGTGATTGTGATGGTCAGGGGAGATGCGAGGATTCACCCTGGTGCTCATAAAATCAGTTGTGGACGACGCGAGCTGTGTGAACGCAGATCACCGTTGGGGAGCACACATTGCACCGTGAGATGGACCCGGTCAGCCAAAAGCGTCACATAATCCTTGGCAGTAATGAGACCATTCAGAATAACTGTGGGACCCATGAAATACCACGCTGTGGCTGGCCTAACTGGCCTAATCATCAGCCATCCCCCCCACCATGTGTCACTTTTGGGACGTAAACTCGGACAGAAGATCGAGACAGTGCGAAACAAGACTCATATGACAGATTGACATTTTTGAATTGCTCCGTAGTCGAGGATTTGTGGTTTCCGCACCTCGTTTTTCTATTATGGGCATTTTCATCACTGGCTGTGTGGTTTTGGAATTCCAGCTGGCCCTGCAGTTCTCAACTTACGGATGTCCCTTCGTCTTGTTTTGATGTAGCCAGCGTTCGCGATTGCGACATTCATTTCTGCAATGACTTTTGCAACTGTCGTCCTCTTACTTTTCGACGCAGTCCTCTTCAATGATCATACGTGACGATGACTCAGCACACACTTTCATCCATGTTGTGACTTAGCGGACGATGTTTTTCCACTTTCCCTGTATGCATTATAAATCTTTGATAGGGTACCTCATGAAGCGCCAAACACTGCGGCTACCTTAATTACTGAAGCACCTACCATACGAGTACCTACAATCTGCCCACGTCAGAGTTCTCATAGCTCCGATATAATGCACTCACACAACACTATTCTTATCACGACTGATGTTTGCAACGTGTGAGAACACTGCACAGATGCCATTCGCGGTGAAATATAACAGCGCATCCTGCAGGCTTGGCTAGGATCTGAATTTATGTTCTAGCAGCATTTCTCTCGATGTTTACATACCTGTACTACTAGGATAGGATGTCCATTTCATTTTCGTTGAAAAAGGGGACATTTAAAATAAATTAGAGAAAAACCTGGGACAATGAAGAAAAAAAACGGGATATAAACATTGAACTGACTAAATTTAATACACATATAAGTTTACCTTTACAACATGCACTCAGATGATCCCGAATCGCTTTTTATAATTATTCTGCCACACTATCACCGTACTTTTCACTTTTATGTACTTTATCAAGAACTGCATTTTCGTTTGAAATGGTATCATAAAAGTCAATACACGATACACCATTAAAGTGTGTTTTGACAATGAGCAAGGCCCTCACTGTTTCGACTTTCATTCTGTTTTTTTCATCTGACCACAAACAGTTCACTAACGAAAACACACGTTCCACAGAAGCATTTGACCCAGGAATTGGCAGACAAAACTCCACCAAATGAATCATGTTTTTCATGTTAATGTTTTTACTTTTGAAATAAACAAATATTTTACAGCACGTAGCACTAACACTTTCTTTGTTTCCTTCTTCACTTTTTATGAAGTTCTGTGCACATGAAAATTCATCGAACAGTTTGTCTTCATCAGTAGTAAAATTTGGTACAATACTTTTGACAAAAACAGTCCTGAATATCCTTCCACTGTGCCTGCTCCTTTTCAGTATTAACCCAGTCAAATACTTTAAAAGGTGTGAGAAATGGTAAACACCATTCTTTTATATACTGAATGCAAGAATCATAGAAGGTGTTGGCATAAATATGAACTTGTTCTACAGTAATTTCACCCTCTTCTTCCAGCTTTCTTGGAGTCTCATGTGCAAAGAATGTGAGAAATCTTTCAGATTTTCTACATTGTAATTTGCACAATAATTTATTTCTTGATAAACTTCCACTATTGTCATTTCTTGTTTCTCAATACATTTAATTGTTGTGGAGAAAGGTTTTAGCTGGCTAACAGGAAAAAGCAAAGGGTTATCAGAGAATTGGTTAAGGATAACAGGACACTTATCAAGGGAAATGAAATATGATTTCAAAGCAGGAAATATCTCTACAATTCTTTCCAATGCTGGTAGCAGAGATAACCACCTTGTATTGCTGTGCCCAAGTACAGTTTTGTATTCAGTTGCAGTAAAGTTACAGAATGACTTCAGAGATTCAACTCTTAGTGTATATATGTGGAAATGCTGGTAGATTTTGTTTACAAGTAATTGGCAGTCGATGAGTAGGCAATCTGAGCCAGTTTGTAAGGAATTGTGCACCACATGTGCTGGACAGCCGACACCTGCTATATTATTCACTGTATTCTGTTGCAGTTTATAGAACAAATTGTTTTTTCCTTTCCTCTGCTTACGACCAAAATTGGTGTTAGTGTTGTCTGCAGAAACTGTAATCACCTTTTCCTCAAGATCATATTTCTTTAAAAACCTCCAGGACATAATTCTGGAGTAAATGTGGAGTTTCTCCAGTTAATAAAGCAATTCGAGCATTTTCACCGTGATGCCATTTTCAGGGTAAAAATATCTGATAAAGAGAGGAACCAACTTCAAATTCAGATGAATCGAGCACTTTTCAGTTCATTTAAAACCTGCTGAGCTGCATACGGTGCAAGAACATTTGAAATGATTGCATTACATTTTTTGTGTCCACATGTGAATTTAGGATTGAAAAGTATTTTTAACAACTGCTATAATAGAGTCCATTGACTTAAAGCTATGGTTATGCATTGCACAGTGGTATGCAAACTTAGCTTCTTGTGCCTTGTGCCTATCCATTTCTGTTACTGATTTTAAATTTTCATAGTAGTCACCTTCGCATTTATTTGCTCTTTTCATTTGATCACTCATGCGATGTTTCTTCGTCTTAATGTGATTAACAATGACAGACCTTCCACCATGACCAATAGCAAATTTTGATCTGCACAACGTACATTCTACAGTTTCTCCACTACCAGTGATAAAAGGATACTCGCTTTTTATATTGCTGTTAAAATTTTACTTTCGTTTTGGCATAATGAAACCGTGGTTGCACAGTGCAAAACAATAACAGTGTAGTGACGAAAGCCAGAGAGCAAGTATCAGTGGTGTAGAGTATCCCTAGACCGAAAGGACGGATTCAGTGGATCGATTTAGAAGAGAAGAATCTTCGTTGTCATTCGTAACCTATAGTGCGTTTAAAATTACTTGCGATTCTTGACAGTTCGGTACATGTTTGGGGTATGCTGAGAGTCATCACAAGCTTCCTAGTGTAAATAATTGCGCAGTTAATAGCAAGTCAAACAACCAGTAGCGTAAAATACTCTAGCCAAGCGGAATCATAAAAAAACCGGGACATTTGAGAGTCCCCAAAAAAACTTTCGGGAGAGCGGGACATTTTGGTAAAATACGGGACTGTCCCGGGAAATACGGGACGAATTGACACCCTATACTAGGATGAACTTGTGGTGCGTTTAGTAACACGGGAAATTTTGTTAGAACTAACCCACAAAAATACCAATTCAGAGCAATTTTCGAATTAAGAACGTATAAAGTAGCATTTAAAGATTATAATTCAATTGTATAAATTGTTGTTGTACAGTGTTGCAAGTTTAGTTGAGCTGATGAGATTTAATTTAAGAAATAAAATAAATGAAATCATTAGTGGAATATGAATCTGCGTTTCATGCCCGTGTGAAAATCAGTATTTCAGTTTTAATAATGACGTATTGTAACTATAAGCATATCAAAATGCTCCGCCGTTCTGGCCTCGGGCAAGCCAGTTAGTACCGATCGACCGCCATGCCATCCTCAACCAATGGCATCATATTATGGATGAGGTATGGACCGCCGTTCTGGGCTTTGCAGGCCTTGGAGCCGCAACTTCTCACTCAGTTAGATACTCAGCATATATCACGTGGCTGAGTGACCACGTTCCAATCCTCCCAAAAAGGATAAATCTCTGGCGGTTCCGGGAAAAGAACCCAGGTCCTCTGCATGGCTGTCAGCAACGCTGAACGTACAGCTACAGAGGCGTACATAAACAATCGGTAGTAATATAAGAATTACGACTAAGTATATATTAAAAAAACGTTAGTGTTTTTTAAATAATTCTCATTTATTGTTCAGTCTCAGTTACATATTTTTTAAAACATGAAATGGTATATTTCGATCACTTTGGATCGTCTTCAGTTGTGTCAGCGACCCGTCTTGTCTATTCAGATCCTCATATCAGAGTACTGTAGAGTACAGTACTTTCATTTTAGGATCCGAATGGACAAGTAGAGTACAGCACTCTGATATGAGGTGCTGAAGAGAAGACGGGTTGCTGACGCAACTACTTAGGTCTGAAGATGATCCAAAGTGATCGAAGCATTTTAATTTGAAAAAGACGTAGAACTGTACTGAACAATAAATGAGAATTATTTTAAATATCAGTACATATGCTGATTCTCTTGAGACGAATATGCTGGCTATACTAAAACAGTGTTTATTTTAAGAAAGTGACTTGTTTATTTGACTTTGCATTTCCAGCTAATACGTTGAAGGTGCTTTATACCTTGCTATGACGTCATGAGTCAGTAAGCTAAGTGTCGTCTTGGTCGTTTCCCAGAATCTCTCGTTAATGGGCAAAGTTATCTGACAATGATTTTCAAGAGCTCAAAGGTCCGCGACTGACGACGGGACCTAAAATGACTGAATGGTCCCTCGTATGGATGAAATCAGGTATGGAAGAAATCGGCTTTCCGAGAAATCGAACTCACTTCACACTGCCGCAATTCTGTTAATATTCTCCGAGAAGCCTTAGCGATTTTGCAGTGTGACATGTCGGGCCCTACAGGGAATCTGACGCGAGGGAGCGTGAGATGATTGCTGGCGTGATTCATGCCAGACGTTGACTCAATAACTCAGTCAAGTAAGTATACACAAAATAATTACTTCCACGACTTTAACGATTGTAAGGGGGTCCGGACCGCAATACACTATTCACAGTTTACTTTTTTATTTTAAATTTTTGTTATGAAGGCTCCTAAGCTCCAGTCTAGATCTTCTTCTTCGCTTTTTCACGTTACTCTACGAATTCGGCATTTTTATATGGCCTTTTCCAATGATCAGTGACATTTGATAGGCGGGTCTGGATGCCCTTCCTGACATTGGCACTCCCCCAGGGATGGTATCTATGTGCCCCATCTGTCTCCGTCCAGAGTAAATCTGTGTTCAGGTGTGAGACGTTTCTAAAACGTTTGCGTGGCATGTAACTGAGGTGGAACTTCGGTACCAGCCCACTATTTATCTAGCTGGGTGTGGGAAATCACCTAAAAACCATATCCAGGCTCGCCAGCACGTCCCACCATTAATCCGTTAAGTCACGAGATAGGGTCTCTCAGGCCGCACGAAAATTTTCGAACTCTCTCTCCAAGGGCATTTCTTGTGGAATCATTGTATACGCCCGCTCCTTCTTAATATCGCCAACCCTAGAGTGTTTTGCTGTCGGCTGCATTACCCTTTTCTTTGTTTGTTGTAAAGACGCGTTATTGGCACGTGCTGTGGTCTCCTATACCGCAACTCCTGAATTACGTACCTGTTTTCTTCACTATCGTATAAAATGTTCTCCCAGGAACATGTCAGTGTTAACGATCCTAATCTTAATAAAATTATTTATCAGTGGGTAAATGAAATATGTCGGTGATATAGAACAAGAAAAAAGTCGATTTTACAATAGCTAATTATCACATTTCCGCTAGCGAACAGGACGGTGAATCAGAGGAAGAACTTCAGGACCGTTGTGATGGGAATGTTATTGTTTCTCCAATTAAGTATTTAAAGTGTTAAAGTCAAAATGGTTCAAATGGCTCTGAGCACTATGAGACTTAACATCTGAGGTCATCAGTCCCCTAGAACTTAGAAGTACTTAAACCTAACTAACCTAAGGACATCACACACATCCGTGCCCGAGGCAGGATTCGAACTTGCGATCGTAGCATCAGCGCGGTTCCGGACTGAAGCGCCTAGATCCGCTCGGCCACACCAGGCCGGCTTGTTAAAGTCAAATGTGTTCTCAATGGTGATAGAAAAAATGTAGATCACAGTACTGAATGTCAATTTTGCAGACTGCAATTTTTATGTGTATGTTTAAACCCGCGCATTTAGTTTTATGTGAGCATTTATTGGCTACTAAGATACTAAGATGTATCAGAATGTGAAATTAAGTTGTCTGATAGCTCGTTTATGTGTACCAATAAAAAGAAAATAAAACGCACAAAACTATGTGTGTTTTTGTGTGATAATAATGCAGGCATTATTTAGTACAATAGAATGAGCAAAGAGTATTTAAACAACACTTAAATAATATTGCAAAACAATGGTTATGTAACTTAAATTAAAAATTTCAAATGATTTGTGCCGTAATTCTCGGGTTAAACTTACGAGTCCCAGAGACCCCACCTCGTAGTATATGTTACAGAAAAGTCCCCTCGTGAGTTAACGGTTAACCCCAGAGGCGGATTGGATTCGAGGCAGCCTAGCCCTCTCCCCCCCCCCACTTGCCCCAAATCCTGGAATCGGTGCGTTAACCTGCTCCGCAGTCTGGACGGGTAGGCTACATCCTAGACAGACAGCGCGTAAATACTGTCCTACAGTACTCAAAATCTCACATATTTCGCCAGTGATTGTTCGGTAATCATGCAATAATGGATCTTCTCGCCTATTTGTACGCGATGTTTGTGTTGAACGTCAACTGCCATTCCCTGCACCAAGCGCCGATCCTTCGCAGGTGTTCCTGCGACCTGCCACAGTTTTCTAGCGTGGGGACACGGCCCGAATGGTCTGGTGTAGGGAAGTTCCCGCGGCGGCAGGAAGTGGGTCGGTGGTGCAGCGAGCGCGCAGATAGTAGCGGCCGCGGCTGCACCACGCTAACAAGTGCCTGGCTGGCGCGCGCTGGCGGCCCAGTGCGTTGCGTGCGCGTCATCGACCGGCTGTCCTGAACTGAAGCGGTCGTTCATTCGCGTTGACAACACCAACCAAATTCCTCTCCCCGCCCTCCCCCCACCTCCTGTTCCCCCTCTCCCCCTTCACCACTCCCCGTGAAACACCCCTTTGTACCGCGCTGGCTGCTTTCCCCGCGTCATAAGCGTCGCGGTACTCCATCCCGCGTTACGGTAATTTATCGGATTTCTGTTTTTCCACACCCATCGATAATCCAGCAATAGTCGCACCACGGTGGTCGGTTTACAATATATCTGAACACGGCGTAGAAGTTAACTGCTGAACAACCTCCCCGCATCTGATTCTTTGAAAAATCGAAGACCCATGTATAAAACAACTTCGGACGTCAAATTATTGTAGAAACAACGTATTGTGTTAAATTTTTGCGGTTAAACATGTAAGCGAGAAGTAATTTAGAAAATATATGAAATTATATTTACAGACTTTTGGAAATCTCTGAACTGCTTTCCCAATCAAACAATGGATCAGTATAGTCTATCTAATTAGCGGCGCGTTTTAAGCATAAGCTAGTTTTCACGTATCTCAATGTTTATGGCGTCATTTCTCCTGAACTAAGAGTCACGCAATAATATAATGTTGCAGGTACATTCACTGGTGTATGTGTATATACCATCTGAAAAAAAGGCGTTCAGAATAGAGTTCGTAAGAAAGAATTAAGACGGGAGTGAGTACATAATATATTGAATAGGAACCCACGTGCGCAAACGCATCGTTTCCGTTCTACGACGGTTTCAGTTCATTCTATATGAGTAATAGAATTAGAGGTGGCGCAGTACAATTATTAGGCAACAATTAGAAATGAAACGTAACGAAGCATCCATTTATCACTTAAGCAATTTGGAAATTTGTGGTAAGGTCTTACCGGGACCAAACTGCTGAGGTCATCGGTCCCTAAGCCTACACACTACTCAATCTAACTTAAACCAACTTACGCTATGGACAACACACACACACACACACACACACACACACACACACACACACACACACACACACACGCCCGAGGGAAGACGCGAACCTCCGAGAAGGGGGAGCCACACGGACCGTGACAAGGTGCACTAGACCGTGCGGCTCACTTAAGCACATTTGTCCATATTAACACTTAAAAATTATGTGTTTGTGTTATTCCGAAACAAAATAGAAGGCAACATACTGTACGTACGGTACAGTAATGATGCATTAACACATCAGCTGATGGTCTGGCGTAGTACACGTCACCTTGTCTGCCCTGTTGTATACCAGGACAAGGAACTCAGACTTTTCCCTTTCCCTCACTAGACGTTGCCGCGTTACACCGTTGTTTCTGTACATGGGTTCCTACGCAAAACATTATGTACCCACTCCACTCTATAAGTTCTGGAAGTTTGTAACGGACATTTCCGAACACCCTCTATATTCTGGCCAGTTAACGCTGCCTCAAGTCATACACACAGTTTCTAACTGTAACACTTGCCATATTGTGCTACACCTCTAACGAAAGGTTATAGCTCGTACTGAGCGCTGTAACAGCATTTCAAACTTTTACCTTCGATCAGTAACTATATAAAATATTCAAAATCAAAAGCAGCCATTAGATAGGCCACCCTCAACTGGAACAGTGCGCCGGATTAGCCGTTTAATAATACAAATTATTTTGCAAATGTTTCGTAAATGGAACTACATACTTCCTACAAGGATGAAATCTATCTCCACCACCGACTCCCAAGGGCTGCATCTCCCAATTCAAGTTCCGCCTCCGTCTCCGCGTCTGCACAGGTACTTTTCAAACGCAGCTTTTTCCGAAGAAATAAAAAACTTAATGTATATTCGAAACCGCACTCAGAATCTGAGGTGCGAGGGATGCGGATGCCCAATTCATGCTGGCGAAAAACTATTACATGTCCCGGTTTTTTTTTTTTTTTTTTTTTTTTTCAAACTGGTAATGAAATTGAAACGTCTGTCTGTGTATCGGGACAGGATCTGAGTTCGGTTTGTGAATGTTATATTTTGCTAGCGTGACCACCACCCGGCCCCCTCCTGTCTCCCGCGCCGAGTACACATATGTGTGTGTCCACTATGTGGAGGATTTGTTGATTTTCGTAAGGACATTTTGTAACAGAGAAACTGGGAACAATCCATAATCGGTTGTCAGTTAATGGCTAGCGATCCGATCACTTTTTAAAGTCAGTCTCTCATGTACTGCTCAATTGTTCAGTATTAGGCGGTTTTCATTTAACAGCCACTCCCGTGTCTCAAAAGTAATCATAATGGAGCCTAGGAAGAAATGCGATTTGGAACTGGATCTGTGAATTTGACGCAAATATTGTGATATATAAACTTTACAGAGATAGAACGATGGAAAAACTGATACAAGCAGACCTCTGGGTGGATTAGTTTCGATTCCGGATACATGTAGGAAGACACGAAGCAATACTGACCGTACGACTTCTCATAGAAGATAGGTTAAGGAAAGGCAAACCTACGTTTATAATATTGGTAGACTAAGAAAAAGCTTTTGACAGTGTTTACTGGAACACTCTATTTCAAATTCTGTAGGTGGCAGGGATAAAATACAGGGAATGAAAGGTTGATTCTAATTTGTACAGAAGTCAGATGGCACTTACAAGAGTCGAGGGGCAGTGGTTGAGAAGGGAATGAGACAGGGTTGAAGCCCCTCCCCGATGTTATTCAATCTGTATATTGAGCAAGCAGTAAAGAAAATAAAAGAAAAATTTAGAGTAGGAATTAAAGTCCAGGGGGAAGAAATGGAAACTTCGAGGTTCCCAGATTACATTGCAATACTGTCAGAGACATAAAAAGACATGGCAGCGCAGTTGAACGGAATGGACAGTATCTTGAAAAGAGGATGTAAGATGAACATCAACAAAAGCAAAATTAGGGTAATGGAATGTGGTCGAATTGAATCAGGTGAGGCTGAGGGAATTACTTTAGGCAAATGACACTTGAAGTAGTAGATGGGGGTTTGGTATTTGGGATGCAAAATAACTGATGATGGTCGAAGTAGAGAGGATATAAAATGTAGACTGAAAGTATTTGTATGGAGTATAGCCATGCAAGGAAGTGAAACATGGACGATAAACAGTCTAGACAAGAAGAGAATAGAAGTATTTGAAATGTGGCGTGACAGGTGAAAGCTGAAGATTAAGTGGGTAGATCACGTAACTAATGAGGAGGTACTGAATAGAATTGGGGAGAAGAGAAATTTGTGATTCAACCTGACTACAAAAACGGATCGGCTGGTAGGACATGTCCTGAGGTAACAAGGGATCACCAATTTAGTACCGGAGGGAAGGGTGGATGGTAAAAATCGAAGACGGAGACCAAGACATGAATGCAGTGAGCATATTCAGAAGGACGTAGGTTGCAGTAGTTACTCCGAGATGAAGAGGCTTGCACAGGATAGAGTAGCATGGAGAGCTGCATCAAACCAGTCTGTGGACTGAAGACCACCACAACAAAAAAAAGCTTTACAAGAAAAGCTAGTGAAGTAAAAGGTGTACAAACACTTCTTCACAAAAAAATTAAAATCTTCATTTTGCATTCTATGAAGAATGCAGATAACTCTTTAGTACCATCCTATACTTTAGCCACGCTACAAGAAAGTAACAAAAAGGTAATTTTGAAGGAACATATGAAGAAAAATCTAAAATGAAATCTGGTAAACCCTCAGTCAAAAGCACTTGATAAATTAATTTTTGAAATGATTATCTTCCACGACCTATCGTTGAATTCCATGGATGGTCTCTGATCCAAACGAGTATGTGATCTGTTATGACAAACTTTCAGTTAAGGGGACGTAATTTTTTATGTTCAACACACCATTTTTCATTATAGCTTCTAATCGTTGAAGACATGAGCAATTTACCGTCAAATTAATTTGTTATACAAATGAATGAAATGATGATTTTTTACGGTACTGCTGTTATCCGTAATTGATACCCGCATAGATACCACCTCCGACTTGTACAAACAATTGTGCAGCCTCTGATAAAACCACTGCCTTTATATCCCTAATTTGTTACACCCGAACGATCATAGATTCAGTAGTTTAAATCATCTCGCATTGATATGTTTTACTTAAGTATCAACAACAAGTATCATCAGAAGTGTCAAATGAAATTTACGAGCTTCGCATTTGACACTAGCAAGGACAGGTAGTATTGTTGTTAGTGGTGATCTCGAACTTTTGACTCACCAGGCATTGTAAAACCGCCCTTATGACGACCGCAAACTTCACAATCAAACTTTTTTTGCAAACATGCCTCCACATAGTCCAAGTACGGAGCTCGCACGACAACGATTTGCTTGTTTTCGGCGGCTCTTACGTTTTGATGTATTAAAAGCAAATAGGAAACATGATATGAGGTGTGAATTACTCTCCGAGTTCAGATGTACTCGCATGACTTTTCACAATCAGTAGAGCAACACACTTTAATCTCTTTTCATTCGAAACTCCTTTGAATTAAGCAGCAGGATACAGTCACGAGAGAAGCCGAAACCATATCACAGACTGATGGCAATATTGCGATATCTCTGCAGGAGCTATGAAAACCTCAAATACGCATCTACAGTGGCGGATTGATCAGTCCGTCACTCTTTAGACACAAATAATGTTATTTTCCGAGAAGTTAACTTCATTCCTCAACATATCCTCCTGTCTGCTCGATACACCTTCGCCAACGTTTCTCTCGCATGCACAACCCTACCAGGAATTTGATTTTTCAAGGTCTGCAATATACTGATTTGTTTGTGCTATGATGTCTTCATCTGACCTGATCTAGTATGGTTTCGCGATATGAACCTGTGACTGTTTTATCCTTTGCTAGATAGTCTATAAATATCATGTCTTCGGAATCCCAAAAGACAGGACTTTTTCCTCTGACATAATGGTTTTTACTGTCTTCGGAGCAAGTTCCGTGGAGGAAATCTACTGGTTGTATTGTTGTTTATTGCATATAAGGGTCCACTTTTCATCAACCTTGATGACTAACTAAAAATACTAACGTTGAATACATTTGTCTCCTTGAAACCCTGCAGCGGGTATCCAAGTAAAGTTGCGAGCAATGGGGTCGTAGACGGTGTGACATGTGGAAGTTTGGGTCGGTCATGGCAGCTTGCTTGGATCTACATCTACATCTACGTAGATTTCCCGCAAGCCACCGAACTATGCGTGGCGGAGGGTATCCTGCACCACTACTTGTCATTTCCTTTCCTGTTCCACACGCAGATAGAGCGAGGGAAAAACGACTGTCTGTATGCCTCCGTATGAGCCCTAATTTCTCGTATCTTATATCCATGGTCGTTACGCGCAATGTATGTTGGCGGCAGTAGAATAGTTCGGCTGTCAGATTCACACGCCGGTTCTCTAAATTTTCTCAATGGTGTTTCTCGAAAAGAACGTCGCCTTCCCTCCAGGGACTCGCATTTGAATTCGTAATGCATCTCCGTAACGCAGCTCGCCTCTGAATTGCATCGATGCCTTCCTTCTATCCGACTGGGTACGGATCCCAAATACTCCAGCAGTACTGGAGAATAGGTCGCACCAGTGTTCTATATACTGTCTCCTTTACAGCTCAACTTCTCTTCTCTAAAATTTTCCCAATAAACCGAAGTCGACCATCCGCCTTCCCTACCACAGTTCTCACCTCCTCGTTCCACCTCATATCGGTTTGCAACGTTGTGTTTAAGTCGCCTTGTGTCTTCCTACAGTCAGTCAACTTCGAGACCTTATCCTACACCACCGCATCGTCAGCAAACAACCGCAGGTTGCTGCCCACCCAATCAGCCCTGCCCACCCAATCAGCCAAATTATTTATGTATATGGAGAACAACGGCGCTCCTATCACACTCTCCTGGGGCACTGCTGACGATACCCTAGTCTCTGAAGAGCATTTGCCGTCGAGGACAACATAATGGGGTCTATTACTTATGAAGTCTTCGAGACACTCATATATTTGTGAACTTATTCTATATGCTCGTACCTTCGTTAACAGTCTGCAATGGGGCACCGTGTCAAATGCTTTCTGGAAATCTTGAAATATGGGGTCTGCCTGTTATGCTTCCTCCATAGTTCTCGGTATATCGTGTGATAAAAGGGCAAGCTGCCTTTCGCAAGAGCGATGCTTTCTAAAACCATGCTGATTCGTGCACATAAGCTTCTCAGTGTACAGAAAGTTTATTACATTCAAAATGAGAAGATGTTCAAGGATTTTGCAGCAAATGGAAGTCAGAGATATTGGCCTGTAATTTTGATGGTCCGTTCTTTTACCTTTCTTATATACTAGAGTCAGTACGCCTTTTCCCAGTCGCTTGGGACTTTGCGCTGTGCGTGAGATTCATGATAAATGCAAGCTAGATAAGGGGCCAGTGTCGTAGAGTAGCTATTAAGGCGACCGCTCACGCCAAGCGGAAAATCCGGTTTCGGGTCCTAGTCCAGCACAAATTTTCATGTGTCTCCAGTGGGTAATATATTGATACCTAATGGGCTAATGTCACAAAGAGTCCGCAATTGTGAATATGTTTCATAAAACACGTTTGGACTGCGCTTCATTAAGTTTAAAAAAATCTGTGAATTTACACGATTTCGCGTACTGTCAGCTCCGAGCATCCGCGGAACCCATCTGGCCGACACTTTTCTCATACGCAAATATACGTGCAGAATATTACTGACTCGTTCATTTGAGAAGTTCACGGTCTTGTCTATCCCACAATATCGTGAAATTAGTTCACCATTTCTTCTCTTGTTCCCTAAACGTGGGCGTCCAGCGCGATCGACATCTCTCCTGCTCGAAGGGTTACATCGAAATTCTGTGAACCACTAGCTAACCATGTGATAGAGAAGTTTCTGTAATGTTCTCTCAACCTATTTTCCTTTCTCTTCGCCGTCGTACTACGCAATCCTTTCCCTTCGCCGTCGTACTACGCAAGAAGCAAGTCCTTTATCAGACCATGAAATTTATTTTTCTCCATTTTCACGAAGGAACACACAAGTACTGGCTGACAACTGTCGCAGGAGTGATCTAAGAAAAGAATGACGACGAATTTATATGAGTAACATGGGATTGATATACGACTTCATTGCCAATAAGAAATCTGCAATTCGTCAAAGTCATGTACGTCTTATTCGCCCTCGGGTATACTACAGACACTTTTTCCAAAACTTTACATTTATTACACATTTACATCCACATACAGATTATATTTGTTCATTCAATACTTTGCATGCATGCCTTTGTTCTTAATCAACAGTTTTATCCGGTTTGGCATAGTTTTTATTAACTTTTCACATTACATTTTATGTCATTGTTATGGTACCAGATTTCCTCGAGTTTCTTCATGAGACCTTGTTTGGTGGTTATTGTAAATTTCCTTATCCTCTGTTTCACAATAGTCCATAAATTTTCAATTGAGTTCATGTCAGGGCTATTCCCTGGCCAGGGCAACGCTTTTGGCTTTCTGCTCCATCATGCATAAAAAATGCACCTTTATTAGGAAACCACTCATTTATTTGGGGGAAAAGTTCCTTTTCAAAGATTTCTTTATATTGTTCTTGCCTCATTGTGCCTTCGACAATGTTTAATCTGCCAGGACCTTTCACGGACATCACACTCCAGACCATAAAGGAAATTGGATGCTTCACACATCGCTGCACACATTCAGCGTTAAACTGTCCCTCACGTCTGCAACGAACATACTGGCTGCTTTCTTCCATCACAGTGAATACAGATTCATCACTGAAGCATACCTGAAGCATGTGTACAAAATTACAAGTTAGAAAAGTTGGGAATAGTAGCATAGGAGATATCAACAGTCCCAAAATTCAAATGTACATTTCTTCAGCATCAATAAAAAATCACAATTTGGAGCCAAAACTCCTAACTTTAGGGATCAGACCCACTTAATTTACCATATCATTGCACATACCTTAGCCTAGTCCTCACTTGTCCACTCCTGTAGTTGTTTAGCCCACTGCAATCTTTTGATTTTCATGGCAGGTGTGATTTTCCGTTTTTTCCTTTCGGCATGCTTTTAAACCACGTTCAAACAGCCTCCTCCTCACTGTCACAGGCGAAACTTCAACACCCAAACCTTTCAGCTGGTGGCTCAGGTCTGTAGAAGTAAATTTACGGTTCATTTTTGCCATGTTTGTAAGTCTTCTCATTGTGCTAGGAATGATTTTTCTTTTACGTCCACATTTTCCTTTCCTGTTTGGCTTGTATTCACCATCTTTCTGCATTAGAGTTTGATTTTGCTGAGAGTTTTCTGTGATATTCTCAATCTGTCAGGCGTCTTCCGTTGCTACATAGTATTCTTATCCCTTTTCACTCTAAATGTAGAGTTATCACTCGACCAGAGTGTCTAAGAACCGCTTGTGTATTTGTGTTATCACTGAATTTCATGTCATATCATAGACGTACAAGTATTTTATTCATGTTTTTTACGGATTAATAATTGCATGCACGCAAAAGACTAAGCTGTCATTAGTCGTAAATTGAGCTCGTCACCCATGCGTAAATTCATGGACAGAAAGAGCTGAATTCTCTTCTATCTTGTATCCAGGTACTGATGGAATGACACTATATTTCAAGAAGAAGTATTTCGCTTTGATTCGGAGTGAGCGCAATTTTAAAACTTCCTGTCAGACTATATACTTACCTGGGATTCCAGTTCGGAACCATGTCTTCCGTCAGCACAGCTGTTCTCGACTGCTCCATCCAAGCACGACTCACGACCCGTCCTCGTGGCTTCATTCTGTCGATACCTCTCTCCTACTTTCGTCTTCACAGAAGCTCCCCTTCACGCCCTGCCGCACTAGCATTCTAGAAGAAAGGCTACTGTGCAGTGATGACGTAGTCGCAACCTAGGGCATCGTTCCCAGTAAGATTTTTCACTCCGCAACGGAGCACGCGCTGTTTTTGAAACCTGTTGTTGTAGTGGTCTTCAGTGCTGAGACTGGTTTGATGCAGCTCTCCATGCTACTCTATCCTGTGCAAGCCTCTTCATCTCGTAGTAACTACTGCAACCTACGTCCTTCTGAATTTGCTCACTGCATTCATGTCTTGGTCTCCGTCTTCGATTCTTACCATCCACCCTTCCCTCCGGTACTAAATTGGTGATCCCTTGATGCCTCAGGACATGTCCTACCAGCCGATCCGTTTTTGTAGTCAGGTTGAATCACAAATTTCTCTTCTCCCCAATTCTATTCAGTACCTCCTCATTAGTTACGTGATCTACCCACTTAATCTTCAGCATTCACCTGTCACGTCACATTTCAAAAGCTTCTATTCTCTTCTTGTCTAGACTGTTTATCGTCCATGTTTCACTTCCTTACATGGCTACACTGCATACAAATACTTTCAGAAACGACTTCCCGACACTTAAATCTATACTCGATGTTAACAAGTTCTCTTCTTCACAAACGCTTTCCTTGCCATTACCAGTCTACATTTTATATCCTCTCTACTTCAACCATCATCAGTTACTTTGCTTCCCAAATAGCAAAACTCCCTTACTACTGTGTCTCATTTCCTAATCTAATTCCCTCAGCATCACCCGACGTAATTCGACTAGATTCCATTATCCTCCTTTTGCTTTTTTTATGTTCATCTTTTATCCTCCTTTCAAGATACTGGCCATTCCGTTCAACTGCTCTTCCAAGTCCTTTTTGTCTCTGACAGAATTACAATGTCATCGGCGAACCTCAAAGTTTTTATTTCTTCTCCATGGATTTTAATACCCACTCCGAACTTTTCTTTTGTTTCCTTTACTGCTTGCTCAATATACAGATTGAATAACATCGGGGATGGGCTACAACCCTGTCTCACTCCCTTCCCAACCACTGCTTCCCTTTCATGCCCCTCGACTCTTATAACTGCCATATGGTTTCTGTGCAAATTGTAATTGTAAATAGCCTTTCGTTCCCTGTATTTTACCCCTGCCACCTTTAGAATTTGAAAGAGAGTATTCCAGTCAACATTGTCAAAAGCTTTCTCTACGTCTACAAATGCTAGAAATGTAGGTTTGCCCTTCCTTAATCTACTTTCTAAGATAGTTGTAGGGTCAGTATTGCCTCCCGTGTTCCAACATTTCTACTGAATCCAAACTGATATTCCCCGAGGTCGGCTTCTAACAGTTTTTCCATTCGTCTGTAAAGAATTCGCGTTAGTATTTTGCAGCAGTGACTTATTAATCTGATTGTTCGGTAATTTTCACATCTGTCAACACCTGCTTTCTTTGTGATTGGGATTATTATATTCTTCTTGAAGTCTGAGGGTATTTCGCCTGTCTCGTACATCTTGCTCACTAGATGGTAGAGTTTTGTTGGGATTGGCTCTCTCAAGGCCGTCAGTAGTTCTAATGGAATGTTGTCTACTCCCGGGGCCTTCTTTCGACTCGGGTCTTTCAGTGCTCTGTCAAACTCTTCACGCAGTATCACATCTCCCATTTCGTCTTCATCTACATCCTCTTCCATTTCCATAATATTGTCCTCAAGTACATCCCCCTTGTATTGACCCTCTTTATACCCCTTCCATCTTTCTGCTTTCCCTTCTTTGCTTAGATCTGGGTTTCCATCTGAGCTCTTGATATTTATACAAGTGGCTCTCTTTTCTCCAAAGGTCTATTTAATTTTCCTGTAGGCAGTATCTCTCTTACCCTAGTGAGATAAGCCTCTACATCCTTACATTTGTCCTCTAACCATGCCTGCTTAGCCATTTTGCACTTCCTGTCGATCTCATTTTTGAGACGTTTGTATTCCTTTTTGCCTGCTTCATTTACTGCATTTTTATATTTTCTCCTTTCATCAATCAAATTCAATATTTCTTCTGTTAACTAAGGATTTCTACTAGCCCTCCCTCGTCTTTGAAACCTACTATCAGATTAAAACCGTGTATCAGACCGGCACTAGGACCTGGAGCGTTGCCTTTCGCTCATATCGACTGTGATATCCAATTGCGACTCACAAGCCGCTGTCTTCACTCTCTGCTAAAGTGTTTGTTAGACAGACTTGTGACCAATTGCTTGAATGATACGTTCCAAGTACTAAGGCAGGCACTGGTTGCTTTCTGTGCAGCTAGACGGAGAATGCTTTGCGGTGGTGCCAGTGTGTTTTCTGCCTCGCGCTACACGCTTTAACGGTCGCCTACCCTGGTAACTGGCAACGCTGGGTAAGCGCCACATTCGGCCATCAGAGATTTGTTTTTGAGACTGGCAGACTGCACCAATCGTAGACCCTCTGCAGGTTTTCGTGCATTTCACTAGTCTTGTAGAGCTGCAACCTCCATATAAACAATAGCATCGTCCGAGAACAGCCTCACAGAGCTTGCGTCCTCACGGCTACACCGTATTACATTATTTACAGTTACACGGAAGTCACACCTTTTACGTTGTGTGACTTGTGCGATACCCTTTTATTTTAACTTTCTTTGTAAACAATTAAGAATTCGTAATTCCCGCGGTAACACCAGGTATGCTAACTGACCGCAATCCGGAAGATCGGGAAAATCGAATACACGATATACTTTCTTCAACAATCATATGTAGAATACCTGGTTAAATGTAAGAAAGGCTTTGATGCTACTAATCTTTCTAGGATGAATGAAATCATTGAAAAATATCCTCTTGGGACGCTCCATATTATTCCCTAGTTACGAAATTTTTCGTTTGCTTTCCTTTGCAAGCTATTTAGTATTTTCTCTACTTAACGTATGTGTCAGCAGTGAGGATTGCTTTTCACCAAGGTTGTACGGAGGAGGTAGCAAGATAGCCCCCCGCCAGAAGGTGCGCAAAAATTCACCGTGAAAAACAAAGGCAGAAAGATGGTTTCCGAATTAATAGGGAGAAGTACGTGAGTTCTCCCCGTTTTCGTATCATCTATCTTCGACAGGAAGCCTTTGTCTCGGTACGCGTCACGCTGTTGTCGCTATGTGATTTTTATAGCGTCATTTCGAACAGGTAGCATCAAAAACGAAATGACGTCAAGCACTAACGTGGTTCATGTGGCGACACCGTGCGTGGCCCACGCAGCTGCCTCCTGTACAGCTAGCTCATTTTCAACAATGGAGTTCGTGCTGCTAATTCGCTACAGAATTGTAGGATCACAAAGGTCGGCAAATTACTGCCGAAGCAAATATGCTATTTGACCGAAGGCTTTCGATTATTGCAGATTTCTGCCGACTGAGGACTGGAAGTAGACGCAACGGTGGTGGAGGCTAGCAAAAAAGTCTTCCCTCTCCGGCCAGTACTGTACTTTTGCGGCACCTAAATTTCGCCTTACCACTTAAATAAAAAGAATTTCAAGGCTAAACAGTGTATGGCTAATTGATAATATTTTGGGACTTGTTGTTAGTCAAAAAATGGTTCAAATGGCTCTGAGCACTGTGGGACTTCACATCAGAGGTCAACAGTCCCATAGAACTTAGAACTACTTAAATCTAACTAACCTAAGGACATCACACACATCCATACCCGAGGCAGGATTCGAACCTGCGACCGTAGCAGTCGCGCGGTTCCGGACTGAAGGACCTAGAACCGCTCGGCCACCGCAGCCGGCTGTTGTTAGTCGTTGTACCTATAGACAGCTGTATTTTGTCCATCCCAGATGAACCTTATGTGAACATTGCCATTGCTCGTTGGCTGCAGTGCTGAAGCATCTGGTAGGCCCTACTTATGCATTAGGTTTATTGTTGCCGTTGTACTGCGAATGAAACTCTAACGCACGGTAAAGCACCTTCTCGGTTTCGTTGCTAATCAGAGTGTCAAATGTTAACCGATGTAATTCTGATGTCAGAGTCTCACTGGGTAGTCATTTTTGCTGTACTTCCTTGCTTAAACCCATACAAAATTATAAAAGTTGCTAGATCAGCGTAGATTAAAAATTGTAGCGAGGTAATTTTGCCGGAAGGGGTAGGGGCGGGAAGGCGGAGGTTTGGTAGTTCTACCAAGGGCGCGGGATCGCCTCGGTACGGCTCTGGATGTAATAAAGAGCCTGATGAGCCTGATCTTCCCTGGATATATAAATTAATAAAAAAACTCCTGTCGTTCCATACTTCCTGTGTACGAAATGCTAGCATTAACTTTACAGGACTGGCAGTGTCAGCACGCAAGACTTCATTTTTGGATGCACTGCCCGCCACCCGATGCGCTCCCGGTCTGCCAGTTGCGCGAGGCGCCACCACGCTTAGCGCGGCCACACTACGCTACACTTCCGCTGCCTTTGCCGCCGCCTGTTCCGCCATCCGCGCGCCTCACAGCGGCAGCTGACGTGTCTTTTTAGTAGCAGCCTCTCCCGCTCTCCTCCAAGGCGAGTTATCGCTCTCCTTCTCCGTTCTCCTCGCAGTCTTCTCTTCCTCCTCCTCCTCCTCCTCCTCCTCCTCCTCCTCTTCTTTCCCTCCGTCTTCTTCCTCCTCCTCCTCCTCGTCCACGAGCCACGCGCAGCCGCCATTGCGCTCGTCCTACGAAACTGTACCCGCCGCCGAGAAAACGATAAATGAGAAAATCGATTTTCTTGCCTAGCACTGTAATAACCTCGCCCGCGCTATAGGACTTTTAGAAAACATTTGACGGCGTAGCGTATCTTGTGCGGTATGGAATTATAACATCCGTCTATTGGAGCCGGCGTACCGAAGGAATTTTGGGCATCGCGAAAAGTGTGGTCAGGCCGGCGTTTCACCAAGGCCGCCGCTGGCGTCGCCCGGTCGCGGCGCCGACCCCCGTATCCGCCGTTCCGTCTGCTTCTCGCCACGCTTTACTTTCACTTGGCTCCCGGCTTCTTTGTCGCCATCTTGATTCACCTCACCTCGCGGACCGCCTTCTAGGTCGCTCCTCCCTAGTGTCTTGTTACCTCAACTCCGCTTTCTTTTTGTTTATTATTGTAGTTATTTGGCCTTCAGCTGCCCAGCTATTTCAGCCAGAGTTACGCATTCTCTGCATGCGCATATGACGAGTGGCAGCTGAAATCATTAATTCGTACATTCCTTGTAATTAACACTTACGTTATCTCTGCTATACTACTTTTCCCATTTATCCTGATCATCCCAACAAACTTTTTGTCCAGAAACAAAATAAAAAAATATAGCAAGTGAATGTTGTCTGGCTGCCAGGCACAGATATCTTTCTTGTAACTTTGTTCGCTGCTTTGGTACTGAACCACAATATTTCTTTTTTAAACAGCGCCGTATATTTTCTATTTTGTAATCCACTTCCTCTGCCTAAGACCTGTTCAGAATCACATACAGCGTACCATTCGCGTAAACATGGCATCATTAACCGTAGAACACTAAAAGGGACGAAAATATAACATTCCTACTAAATCAGTTTAAAGTTTACCACTGCACCGATTATTCAAAGAAAATATTAATTTATAATTTACGGATTAGTTAATTACTATTAATAACTCCAATGGTATGTTACATACCAAATTAAGTTGAAAATGTACTGTTTTATACCCTACTGTAAAAGTAAATTTTACGAGGATTTAGTAGGGTTAAAAACATAATACATAATTGACCACTCTCCTGTACAAGCAGACAGGGCAAATAGCCAGGGTCCATTTGACGGAGTTGAGAATAAACAAACGGAACACACATGGAAAACGCACACCGTTCATTTAGTCAACTGCATTCAGTTGAAGGTTTGTGTGAGTGGAACAGATGGTAGAAATCCTTTGAAAGTACTATAGTACTGAACCACATGTACCCGTAGTGTAAATAAGAAAGCACTATTGCTGTTACTGTTCGGCTAACTTACATTCTTTGCAGATGGTAACATTTCTACCACATCCTTGTTAGTGTGCTTTTTATTGTGACAAACATTCAAGTGAAGACGGTCGACTGAATGACCTTGTGTTTATATTGATTATAGTCAACTGCAACGAATGGACAGGTTACGTTACCCCGGGTACTTACAGTGTGTGTTTGTACAGAAGAGTAATAGTCAATCTTGTATTATGTTTTTAATCATGTCATGTTTATGTGAGTGATACATTCTGATATATTTCTGGAAAAATTTTGGGTTGGTGGAAGTGGATTAGCAAACAAAAAACAAAGGGTGCTATTTTAAAAAATCGAGCTGCTGTTCGTATTTTCGTAACGAAAAAAGTTACAAGGAAGGAAGTTATGTTGGGGTATCTCCCGCTGATACCTAAAGAACATTAGTTTCATAATTTTTTTATTCTGCTTCTGGACAAAAAGTTATTTGGAGTTTGAAGACAAAAGTGGGACACCTTGTGTAGCGGTAAAGGAAACACCCGATGGACTTCCGATTTCAACTACATTGACATTCCTGTCTTTTAGTCTTCATATAATAATTTCCACCTGGCGACCGTGCTTCACATAAGATTTTCAACAGCGGTTAAGCGAACTAACACCACCTATAAAGAAAACGTACAAAATGTGCAACCGTTGTCCGTGTTTACGGTTTCAGAGGTATTGGACATACAGCACTTAGAAAAATATGGCCGTATTAGATAAATATGATTATTGGCTGTCGCCTTAGAGCTTCCTACCTTTAGCAGAGAAATTGTTGATTTGCCTTTCTGCAATTTCACAGATCTTTCTGTCTCAATCCGCAGTGGAACACTTGGTGGTCTTTTTTTCACCTCAAGTTTACTCCCACTGATTTTACTGACGGGATCAATACAAATAAGACCAGTTCGCAAAGAAAAAAGGAAAACAGAATTGCTTTACATGGCTCAGCAGAAGAGAGTATTTTTCACGTCATAATCTGACATTGGAGCTCGGTGGGTAAATGCTAGACTGCAAATCCACAGACGTGGTGGTTGATTCCTGATCGGTTCAAGGATTAATTGTCTCACTTACTGCTCCTTTCACCTCTGGCAAACGTTTTTAACGTTCAAAATGCGATGTCCCGTCGCTGCGCGGGATCCACTTTAGACTTCGCTATAACTGGCTGCTTTCAGAGGCCGGGGGAGGGCAAGGGCAAACCACTTCCAACAGGATCATGTCCAGCGAAGCACTGCGGTGTTCAAAAAAGCCTTCATGTTGATGACAGCTGTACTAAGTTCTCAGTGAGAGAAAACACAAAAATTGGGCGTGTTAATGGCACTGCCACCAGTAAGTATTGTACAGTTAGGTGATTTATGCGAGTGAGGCAGATACCTGGTCAGCAGAGAAGCGTAGGGAGAGCTACGTGTAGTTTAGGCATTCGTGTAGCTTTATATCTGATTGCATTTTACGCAGAGTGTCACACCAGTGATCAGGACACCGTGTGTTAGTTTGATGTTGTGTGTAGGAGAATCGGTATCTGGGCGGCTAGATCTTAGTTTGAACCCATTGCCCTCGATTTGCTGCAGCACCAATTGAGGGATCCCCTTTCTGTTTCACTTACCTGTTGAGCGCTGGACAAGTCATTGCTTGTATGCGCTCCCACATCTCATAAATAATTTTACCTCACAATCCGCCTATCAGTAAGTTTCCACTAAGAGATTTTTCCAAAATTTCTTTGTTTCCATTTTTTGTTTTTTGTTTTGTTTTGGCATTTTGTTTAGTTCACCGTTTATGTTAAACGTATGATACGTTAATGATTCGATGACCATTTGAAACTACACACGATGTTGTTGCTGTACAAATTCAGGATGCCACGTTAATTTCGTCTGATACGGACTGCTTGAATTCTAAACTGGAAAAACACTACATGTTCGTGGTTCCCCTTCGCTTCATTAATACTGAGTCCGAAGACTAGTCCTTCTCACTTTAGTGGGAGAAAGTATTTTGCCCTTTCATAACTTTTAGGCAATAATGTCAAGGTGCAATCTTATCAACACTGAAATGGATCTCCATGAAACTTCCCTCAGATAACGGTCAGATGTAGATAAATATGTTCCCTGCGAACTGTCGTTTGGTGTTTGTTGAACCATTAACAGCAGCGTGAGTGATAAGTAGAACAGTGAGTCACTCGGAAGTCATTTCAGCGTTTGATAACTATCCGTCTGTGAATCCATTCAGAATAAATCCGTAGTTCACCCTAAATCACGCTAGGTATGTATAGCGATATTATTTTAAATTTATAGTCTGTGCAGTTTCATTTCATTTAAAGGACGGCGTCATAGAAAAACTGTTGTAGTGAATATCTATTCACGAACAAGTCTTTTAGTCCAATAAACAAATTATAGGTTAAGGAAAGTTCCTTGGCGTCAGATTATAAAACTGCTTTTAGTTCCAGCATCTGTGACATACACGTGTATGTATTACCTTATCCATTTTACATAAGTACCCAAATCCGGTAGTCCATTGCAATATTGCACATATTGTCTGGCTAAAGTCGTACCATAAACTGCCAGTCCACAAAATAGACAACGGACTTATTCAAATAGGTTACAATACTGTTTCGGCCTGAGAGTATGCTTAGCTCGGCAATGGATTGCCGATTTTTACACTTACGGACTCATGAAAAATGAATAACCTGGGAGACACGCGTGTGCATCACAAATGCTGCAAATAAAAGGAACCTTCCTTAAACCTGATTTAGTGTTAATTCGTGACTTGGAGATAGTCGCTTTGCCGAAACTAGTTACCTGCCAATGTCGTTCTAAAAATTTAAAACAGTTCTTTTACTAGGAATCGATGATAGGGTTGCCAAATTCTGCAACACGACAGTAAGGGACAGCAATGATAACACTGAAGTTTTTGGCCTAACAGCTGCTATTTTATTAAGCGACGGTCATACAGAATATAGTAACCAGAAAACTTAGACTAATCAATGTATGTAAAATACTGTATTAATAATTGGAATGTAATGTATCGAACAGCTCGTTTAAACACTTGCAAAACATTCAGAGTATTAAAACAACATTAGCACGTATCATTTCATCATGGGTTAATCTCAGGCAGAATCATTTTCACTTATTTCTTCTGTTTGACTCAACAGTTTCTGATCACTCTCAACAATAAAGAAATCCTACCAGCTGTAAATGTTAGATACAACTTGACGCATTTCAACGTGAACGAATTGTTGCTGACATATGTTAGCCGTTGATGTTTACTTTATCTTATTTTTAGATGAGCAAATATCTGTTTAACTCGTTTAGGAGATAAATTAGACTTTATTACTTCGATGTTCCCCGTATTCATACAACGAACAACTCATGTCAATTGTCGATCAATGATGACTGACGTCTATTGTCTACGAGTAATTGCCGGTGGTTCGGAGCAGCAGTTGCTGTTCTTTCGTTTATAAATTATCGTTCATTTTGTCGCAAGTTTTGATACTTCAAAGTATTGTTTAGTAATACGTAGACTGTGTTATTTAGATTACATTGACAGTTGTCTTTGGTTAAGTTTAAATAAAGCAAATTCAAACTGTGCCGCTGCTCCCGGCGGAGATTCGAGTCCTCCCTCGGGCATGGGTGTGTGTGTTTGTCCTTAGGATAATTTAGGTTAAGTAGTGTGTAAGCTTAGGGACTGATGACCTTAGCAGTTAGCGATAAAATATTAAATAAGATATTTTAGCGTCCCATACAAGATTGATACAGGATATTTTTTTTAAACCCTCAAATACGGTAAATCTCTTGCTATACGGTACGGATTTACAAATCCTAGTCGGTGCAGTGGTCAGTGAAATTACTTTGGAAGAAAAGACAACAGAGAATTCTCTTGTTGATGTCGTTCGTACCTTCCAGATATCCATACGTGAAAATCGCGAATTGGATTCTACATAATATGCGCCCATATTTTTTAGTATCGTAAATATTCGGTATCTATTGTGCAGTAGTATTAAAGCGCCATATTTCAGCCAAAGGGACGTCGTATATACATTTTTTTCTGTTGTCCTCATACCATTAAGACGTGGGCTTCCTTGCAGCTCTAAGGATAATTAACATAAAGAAACTAAAGCGTTTGTAAACAGCAGTGTGCTTTTAAAGAAGAACGTCGAAGCGTCTTCAGTCTTCATATTACTGCTTTTTATGTGTCTTGTCTTCATGTGCCAGATGCAGCAGCATACTGTATCATTTTATGAAATGAGCTTGTTAGATTTCGTGATACATCTACACTACGATAATTAAAACTATCTTTTTTTTACAGAAATCTTGCGACGTCAGTAGTAGGAAATATAGGGTATATCCATAAAAATAACCTCCAGCGGTGCCTGTAACACCTTTTAAAATAAAGGTGAACGTATCACACTGCAATGACTTTTGGTGATGCTGCTTCGTAAATCTGCCAATTAAGTATTAATCCTATTACTACTGTAAATATACTCATGGTAATAAACATTCTGTTTGCAAGTGGACGGTAAAAAATCAACATTTTCGCTGGAAGATTTGTTGTCATGAGTATTACGATACTTGATTTGAATGACAGAACTCATGGAAAGTACTGAGCTAAAGGTTGCTGAAACAAGAATTTCAGACTGATAATTACGGTGAAGTTTTAATATTTCGATAATCGCATGTGAAAATACGTCATAATAATGACTTCTGTGTGAGAGGATAAATTCTGTAACAGGTCTTGTTGCGACCGACCATCTCTTTTTTTTTCCATTCTGATTTGGGATCGTTTTACCGCTAACTGTCTGTACTGCTCCCCGTCAGCGGGCGAACATGAGTCAGAAGAAAGTGCGCAGAGTTCGAGTGGGGAGTTTGCTGCGCATGCGCAGTAGTATCCGGTATGTATACTCTGCAGAAAGCTCGATAGCGCAGCTTTTCCATTATGTTATGCGCCATAGTGACGCTGCGTCGAACGGGCTGGGCCTGGGGGGGGGGGGGGGGGGGGGGGGTGTCACGCTTCCACAATTCCCACAGTCATTGACCCTCACCAGTGACAGAGAGATACAGTTGTAAAAAATAATTCCTCACGTGTATCCGTTTCCCAGAAACTACCTGCTAAAGGCGTTTTCTACGTGTTTTCTTTGAAGAGCTGTTTTTTTTGCCATTCACTGCTCCGGTGCACGACCACACCCATGGCGCCTTGCAATAGCCCGACGAAGTCTTCCGCACGTAAACATGAGCTCGCATTCTGAATGATAAGCTTGTATTAATGACCATAATTTTAAAAACTGTCACGTTGTTGTGTTTTACCCTTACAAATTCGTTTTACCACCATTCTCTTGCTTTCGAAATGCATAACAAGTCGGGGTTTTTCGGAGGCACTTATCTTATTTATATTTTGCAGAGAAGGGACTTAGGCGATGTTTAATGAAGTTGCTGATGGTAAAAAAAAAAAAAAAAGAGCAGAATATATAAACTTCTGACGGATTTCTGTACGAGTGTCTGATGGATCACGTAATGACGAGAAAGGCAAGGCGTTTTCCCAGCAAGCGTGTGTGATCTGTAGGCCATCAGTCAACAACAGAATTGCAGTACAAGGCACTGCTCCATTAAAACATAAAACCCTGGGGGTGCTTCGTACGTGGGAAGCTACAGAATATTTTCGGCAAAATTATAGTGCTGCGTTCCTCAAAAGATACACGTAACCTGAATCTTGAAACCGCTTAAGCATTTCCACAGTCGACTTAAAGCCTGTCATTCCTCTCGTAAAAAAAAGAGGTAAAAACCTCTCTATTTCCTTAAATACGAACAATTTGCGCCATTTCTTGTTGTGAGAAGCACTAGATCGGCGCTTACCTCGCTTATTGTTGTCACTGATTAGCGCGTTCTGTGAACAACAAAGACAGACTAAGTTTGCTTAGTACGGTGTTGACTGGTGGTGTGCTGTTACTTGCGTGAACTAATCTATTATGCTTAAACGCAAATAGACGTTTTCTTTCAACCTAATGGAATAATATCTTTTCCTCGAAGGGACAAGGCTTAGTTATGAAGCTCAGTGTAAAATTTATAATGCCCGATTTTCAGTTGGACGTGTTAGGAACTCCAGTATTGTTCAGCATGATAAATCAAATTAACGTAAACTGGCTTCTGCAGCTTTTGCAGAAATCAATGGCTTCTTCAACAACAAAAGTTAGACAATTTTGTTCCGTACATCCTAAGAAATACTGCGGTACGTTGTTTCTATGAAACATACATTTAAAAATGTAAAATATTGCCGTCATTAACATACGTTATTAAAGCGCTGTAATGAAATCAAATCTTTGATATTCAGTTTCACAGAGCTTTTACATTATAATAACGAAAGGTGGGAGAGTACGCTAAGAAAATTGGCATTCTGGAAACTACACCGAAAAGCTTGTTACCAGGTACTTTAACATAAATCTCGACACACGATATACCCTTTAAGCCGAATAATCCTCCTCAGTGTGGTTTACGAAATTAAGGTGCTATTGGCTTGTTCTCTGGTGTCCTGTTTCTTTTGTGACGTAATGTAGCATATACAGAGGTACCCAAAAAATGTACACTCTTTAATAGTTGACATCTTTGGAAAAAATAACATATCTTTGCAATTTTGCTCGGTAGCGTAGTCTGTTGTTTTCAACAGATCTTGGCACGCATTTTACAGCAGATGACAGTGCAGTAGTGAATGAAGTAAAGTTGCCGCTTGAACAACGCAAGGCTGTACTGAAGTGATACTGGAATTCGAAACTAACGGAGGGAACGGTAGTGGCGTAACGTGTACGGAGCTAAGCAATCGTCACGTACAACAGTTTGTCGTATTCGGAGTAAATTTGGAGCCGACGATACCGTTCAGGATGTGCATAAGGAAAGGTCAGGCCGACCAAACAAAAGGGGTTCAGTTTCCAGCGCTTCTGTGTTGCAACATTTTACTAGGTTACCTCAAAAATTTGTGTAGAAGGTGCACGTGAAAGCGGGATAAGCCGATGAAGCGTATGACTGTACAGTTCAAGATTGCTGCACGCTTTGAACGAGGACGACCCGGATCGAAGAATATTTTTTTAGAGTACTGCGAGTGCTTTGAAAACATGCTTCGCGACCATGAACGGTTTGCAGGGATGGTTATCTGGTCTGACGAGGCGCAGTTGAAACTGAACGGTGCTGTAAACCGCAGACCCTGAAAACCCTCACGTTCACGTGGACAAACATGTTACTCTACCGGGTGTTACTGTGGGGTGTGTACTGTCATCGCGCGGTTTGATTGGCCCAATCTTCTCTGAAGGTACCGTAACTGGTGAGGTGTATCTTTGTATGCTGCGAACATCGATTTTTACCTGCCATCCGAGAGATGTTTGGAAATTAAAGATCTTACTTACACCAAGGAGCCGCTCCGCCTCACCACCACAGAGATGTCACATCTACTTGACTGAATTTCTACCAGAACTGCGGACAGGTCGAAGAGGAGCTTTTGAGTATCGCCGGCCGGTGTGGCCATGCGGTTCTAGGCGCTACAGTCTGGAACCGCGCGGCCGCTACGGTCGCAGGTTCGAATCCTGCCTCGGGCATGGATGTGTGTGATGTCCTTAGCTTAGTAGGGTTTCAGTAGTTCTAAGTTCTAGGGGACTGATGACCTAAGATGTTGAGTCCCATAGTGCTCAGAGCCATTTGAGCCATTATTTTTTTTTTTCAGTATCCTCTAAGGTCTCCAGACCTTACACCTCTTGACATCTACCTATGGGGGACCTTCACAAAAGAAGTTTATCAACAGAAACCCGCTACACTGAACGAGCTACGAGAAACACCGACGCGTCCTGTGCGGCTGTCACACCGGCAGCACTGACAGGCGTAATTAATACTGACTATCAAAGAGTGTGTACATTGTAATGAACCCCTCAGTATATCAGAATATCGAGAATAGTTCTAAAATTAAAACAAGATATTCCACGGAAACTCTACAGGCCAATGCCCCTATGTACTCACATTCTGACAAGACGGGGGCATCGCATTACGGAGATTTGCAAATCTGGAAAAAGTAGACAAAAACTTAATAAAAGTTCTTCAATGGGAAATTTCGGATATGACAGGGGAAATACGTTATGTAATTAGCGAGCATAACATGTTTGTCCTTAATACATTTTTCCAAAAGAAAGGAAATAGAAAGCGGACGTGACATAACCAACTGGAGCCACAATGCCAAGTTTATCAAACAATAAAGAAACTGAACAGGACGTGAGAAGCTTTAATCATTTTGGGGCGTGGATGAAGAATATAAAATGAAAGTAAATAAATCTGTGACAAAAACCTGTGAAAAATATGGTAAGCCAAACGTCGTTTAAATGTAGGTGATAACTGATAAGCTACTGGAACGAGATTAATCAGTTTCTTATTCAGGAAGTGAGATCAAAAGACATGGACAGTCCCAGAAACGCGAAAAAGAACGTCACTCTTGAGAACAGATGCGTAGGAACTAGGATATACCGAGTGAGATGTGCTGCACTGGCAATACAAAGGGCTCGTATTCGGGACGGCGGCGGTTAAATTCACTGTCCGTCCTTCCAGATCTTAGTTTTCCCTTATTTCACTAAATCGCTTAAGACGAATGCAGTGCTAGTTCCATAGAAAGAATATGACCGATTTCCTTCCTCGTCCTTGCTCTATCCGAGCTTGTGGTTGGTATATAATTACCTCGTCGTTGATGGGATGTAAACGTAAATCTTTCTTCTGAAAGCTTGTTTTTCGTGTGTCATTGTATGGCTCAGAGATTAGGATTTTTGTTTCTTGAAAAGGAAAACGCCAGACTTGTTTTAATACGTTACGTAACAGGCACATCCTGGACTGATAAAATTACGTCCTTAGAATTTACATCTACATGGATACTCTGCAAATCACATTTAAGTGCCTGGCAAGGGGGTTCATCGAACCACCTTCACAATTCTCTATTATTCCAATCTCGTATAGCGCGCGGGAAGAATGAACATCCATATCTTTCCCTACGAGCTCTGATTTCCCTTATTTTATCTTTGTGGTCGTCCCTCCCTATGTAAGTCGATGTCAACAGAATATTTTCGCATTCTGAGGAGAAAAGTGGTGATTGGAATTTCGTTATAAGATACCTCGCAACGAAAAACGCCTTTCTTTTAATGATGTCCATTCCAAATCTTGTATCATTTCTGTGGCGCTCTCTCCCATATTTCGCGATAATACAAAACGTGCTGCCTTTCTTTGAACTTTTTCGATGTACTCATTCAGTCCTATCTGGTAAGGATCCCACGCCGCGCAACAGTTTTCTAAAAGAGGACGGACAAGCGTAGCGTAGGTAGTCTCCTTATTAGGTCTGTTACATTTTCTAAGTGTCCAGCCAATGAAACGCAGTCTGTGGTTAGCCTTCCCCACAACATTTTCTGTGTGTTCCTTCCAATTTAAATTGTTCGTAATTGTAATTCCTAGGTATTCAGTTGAATTTACGGCTTTTAGATTAGACTGATTTATCGTGTAACCGACGTTTAACGCGTTCTTTTTAGCACTCATTTGGATGACCTCACACTTTTCGTTATTTAAGGTCAACTGCCACTTTACGCACCATTTCGATATTTCTTCTAAATCGTTTTGCAGTTTGTTTTGATCTTCTGATGACTTTATTACTCGATAAACTATAGCGCCATAGGCAAACAACCGAATACGGCTGCTCAGATTGTCTCCCAAATCGTTTATATAGATAAGGAACAGCAAAGGGCCTGTAACAGTACCTGGGGAACGCCTGAAATCACTTCTGTTTTACTCGATGACTTTCCGTCAATTACAACGAACTGTGACCCCCTGACAGGAAATCACAGATCCAGTCACATAACTGAGACGATATTCCGTAACCACGCAATTTCACCACGAGCCGCTTGTGTGGTACAGTGTCCATAGGCTTCCGAAAATCCGGATACACGCAATCTATCTGAAATCCCTTGTCAATAGCACTCAGCACTTCATGTGAATAAAGAGCTAGTTGTGTTTCACAAGAACCATGTTTTCTGAACCCATGTTGACTGTGTGTCAATAGACCGTTTTCTTTGAGGTAATTCATTACGTTCGAACACAATATATGTTCTAAAATCTTGCTGCATATCGACGTTAACGATATGGGCCTGTAATTTGGTGAATTACTCCTACTACCTTTCTTGAATATTGGTGTGACCTGTGGAACTTTCCAGTCTTTGGGTACGGATCTTTGTCGAGTGGAACGGTTGTATATGATTGTTAAGTATGGAGCCAATGCATCAGCATACTCCGAAAGTGAAGTTTATAGAAGTCTACAAAGGAAGAAGTGCAGATTATTGGGCATCTATTGAGACATATTGGTCGCCGCACTAAATGTAACACTAGAGATATATATCAAAACAAAAAACAACTACAGAGGACCACAGCTGAGGTACGCAAATCAAATTATGGGATACTGCGGTTGCACAAAGAAATCTAGATGATCGAAAAAGACATGACAAATGAGGATGTGCTACTAAGCACACTGACCTGAAGTGGAAAGCTGCTATCCAATCCTACAGGGGGACGACAAAATATGAAAACATCAAAACACAACACATAACCGTACCTCATAGGGTGTAGGAAAACCGTTGACATCCAAAAAGCTTCAAATTATTTAGAAATGGATAAACACAGGTCCTGCATGGGTTTCGAGGGAATCTTATACCATACTTCCTGCCAAATAGTGATAATCTCAGGTAACGATGATGGAGGTGGATAACGATCACGTACTCTTATCGCCAAGGTCGACCACAAAGGATCGATAACATCCAGATCTGGTTACAGCAGTGGTCAGGGTAAATGCGACAATTCATCGTCGTGCTCTCAAAACCAGTCCTGGACGATGCAAGCTGTGTGAACAAGGGTCCTGTCCTCGTGAACATACATTTTACCGTGAGATGGACCTCATCAGCCGAAATAAACACACAGTCTTTGGGAGTAGTGCGACCTTGCAGAGTAACCATAGGGCCCGTGAAACATCAAAATACCACTGCCCAAATCATCACTGAAACCTCTCCATGTTTCACTCTTGGTGTATAAACTTGGCCAGAAGTTGGAAAAGTATGAAACAGGGCTGATCCGACCAAATAACATTCTTGCATTGATCTGTAATCCAGCTTCTATGGCGTCGACACCATGTGTTCCTGTTACGAGCAATTGCATCACTGACGTTCTGTTTTTGAATTTAGCTCGCCATGCAATTCTGTGCCATTGGAGCTTCCTTCGTGTTACTTTCGTGCTGACAGTATTGACGTGTGGGACAATCAGTTCTGCAGTGACTTTCGCAGCTGTCGTCCTATCCTTCGTCACAGTCCTCTACTACGGACCGAGCGAGGTGGCGCAGTGGTTAGCACAGTGGACTCGCATACGGGAGGACGACGGTTGAAATTGGCGTCCCGCCCTCCTGATTTAGGTTTTCTGTGATTTTCCTACATCGCTTCAGGCAAATGCCGGTATGCTTCCTTTGAAAAGAGCACGGCCGACTTTCTCCCGCATCCTTTCCTAATCCAATGGAACCGATAACCTCGCTATTTTGTCTCTGCCTCCAAATCTACCAACCAACCTCTACATCGACTGTCCGCCACTATCACTCAATACACACTTTCGTCCTCGTCGTGACTTGACGCATCATGTGTCTCCGCTGTATCTGGTATAAATCTTCGGTACGATGGCTCTTGAAGCATCAAAGGCTTCGGCTACCTTGGTTACAGAACCACCCATCAAAAGAGCACCAATAATTTTTTCATGTTGGAATGCGCTGAGCTCGGTCACAAAGCACTAAGAAGTAGACAGAAAACTGTTCTGACCACGACTGACACTTGTAACGTTTTGAGGACATTGCGCAGGCACTGTTCGTAGTCAAGTAAAAGAGTACAACCTGCAGTTTAGCTAGCATGTGCATTTATGTTCAAGCACATTTTTATCGCGGTGTTCTCGTGGTTTTGTCTACTCCGTGTAGGGCTCGGTGGTAGAGAAAAGAAGAATCCCGATATGAAAAGCTATCTGATCTTCATATCACGCGCAAGTAAAAAATATTCACACATTAAGGAACTCCGCCAGTTCTTCTTTTTAATATCTGTGAGGTTGGTCCTGTTCCTTACCAAGAACTGTTTGCCATCCATAATTGGGCTAGAGAAAGTATATGTTGTTCTGGTATCATAAATGCAAGAGTAGCTATCCAAAAAATGTGCAACATATTTCAAAACAAATCCTTTTTAGTTCTACGACTGTAATAATGAAAGTAATGCTGACATGTATATTTAACAAGAGAGATCTTATCCGCGTTGTCTCCATCCTTTGAAATTCAGAAGCATCTATATGTTAGCACGACGAAATAGTAAACGGGCCTCCTAAGTCACAATTTACGATTTTAATTAGGGCTTCATGATTTTCAAATCTCATTCCCCGATGGATTTCTTTACGCTTACTGGAGGTACAGTGAGTACATTTATTAAGTTTAGGGTGCACGGATGATGGAGCAGTGTTGTGCTTCTAAATGTCATTTCCGCGTCCTTGGTTTGGCCGTCGTGAGACTTGGCATTGTCATGCAGTAACGAATTCACTCCCCGGCGACGCGCTGATACACCCATCACCTGTGCGTGACGTTTCTTTCGAACTGACACAAAGACGCCAGAATTATTTATGGTTCCTCTTGGAACAATGTCCAAGCCGAAGCATAACATTTCTCTCTGACTGTCTTGTCTAACGTCTTCTTTATTCATTTTCCTATTTTATAGCGACGAAACCAGGTAAGACTGAGTGATTAAAGCTGTGGTGAAAACAAGTGTGAAGTGCATGGCAGAGCGTGCGCCCCATTGTACCAGTTATTAGGACCTTCTCCCGTCCCATTCACGTATGGAGCGCGGCAAAAATGATTGTTTAATTGGCTTTGTGCGTGCTGTGATTAACCTAATCATGTCCTCACGATCCCTACGGGAGCGATATGTAGGGGCTTGCAGTATATTCCTAGAGACTTCATTTAAAACAGGTTTTTGAAATTTTGTTAGTAGGCTTTCTCTGGATAGTTTATGTCTGTCTTCAAATGTCTGCCAGTTCAGTTCTTTCAACATAATTGTGACACTCTCCCACTGATCAGACAAGTCTGTGACCATTCGTACTGATCTTCTCCGTATACGTTCAATATCCGCTGTTACTCCTGTTGGTACGGGTCCCACCACAACTCAAGCATATGCTAGAACGAGCAATATTCTAGAATGGGGAGAGAATGGGTCGCACGAGTGATTTGTAAGCAATCTGCTTTGTAGACCGATTGCCCTTCCCCAATATTCAGCCAGAAAAAAAAGAAAAAGCGAAATCTACCACTTGTTTTACCCACAACGAATCCTATGTGCTCATTCCATTTCATATCCGTACAAAGTGTTCCATCCAGGTATTTGCACGAGTTGGCCGATACCAACAGTGACACTTTGATATTATTGCCATAGGATACCACGTTGTTTTCGTTTTCTGAAGTGCGTTCTTTGACATTTCTGAACATTTGAATAGAGGTACGAAACTCTGTCACTTTGAAATCTTATCAAGATCTGATTGAATATTTGCGCAGCTTTTTTCAGACAGTATTTCATTGTAGATAACTGCAACATTTGTGAAAACCCTGAGGTTGTTATTAATGTTGTGCGCGAGGTCATTAACATACAACATGAACAGCAAGGGACCCAACACACGTCCCTGGGGTACACCCGAAGTCACTTCTCCATCTGTTAATGACTCTCCATCCATGTTAACTTTCTGCGTCCTCCCTGCCAAAAAATCTTCAACCTAGTCGCAAATTTCGCATGATACCCCATACGATCGTACTTTTGATCATAAGCTTAGGAATGGTACTGAGTCAAATGCTTTTCGAAAATCGAGAAATGCTGCATATACCTGACTGCCATGATCCATCACTTTTCGTATGTCACGCGGGAAAAGTGCGAGTTGGGCTTCATATGATCGGTGTAGTCGAAATCCGTGCTGCATGGCAAAGAGGGGGTCATTCTGTTCGATATACCTCATTATATTTGAGCTCAGAATTCCTCTACAATTGGATTTCAAGGTTCTTCGACAGTAGTTTTGTGGATCACTTCTACTACCCTCATTGTAGACAGCTGAGACCCGTTCTTTCCTCCAACAACTGGGCCTGCGGTTTTTTGTTTGAGAGAACTAAGATAGATTATAGTTAACAGAGAGGCTAACTCAATTGAGTATAGAATATAATTCGGATTTATGGATTTTAACGATTTCAATTGTTTGTTAACGCCACTGACTCTATTACCTGTATCATTCATCTTTTCAGAGGCACGAGAATTAAATTGGAGGCAATACTCCTTCGTTTTCCTTTGCAGAGGAACATTTGAAAACGGAGTTAAGCATTTCTGCTTTTGCTTTCACACACTCAGTTTTAATTCCTGCCTCGTCTGTGAGTGACTCGACACTTTGGTGCCACTAACAGTCTTTGCATACGGCTAGAATTTCTTTAGGTTGTCATTGAAGACTTCACGCATTGCATTCTTGGAAGACATTCGGCATCCCTCTATCCTCAGGGTGAGGTGGTACAATTTCGTTCATTTCGGACAAATGCTGTCGTAACTGGAAACACGTTGAGGAAAGAAATTATTTAAATTATGGCACTTTTTCTTTATCGTTTAACGAATATGTAACACACATATTACACCGTTACAAGTCTTGGTTTAAACACAAGGAAAGGCAACAGAATTGAGTAAAATTGTTCGAAAATGTACCACACTAGGTACAATTGTGATAACTTCTTGGTACAATTCTGATCATTTACATCTTCCACATAAAAAGCACTTTTCCTCTCGGGCACCGGCGAGAACTTCATGGTACCAAACATTTCATTTTTGGCAACGAATCCAGTCACCCTTTGTCAATGATTCCGCACTATAATAATGCTAGGAACGAAATCCACAATTATTCCCGTTGTTTGCTGTGCGATTTGAAGTTTTTAATACTTTTTCATCATTTCTCATAGACTATATTTCTTTTTATTGTTCTTGTTGCATTTGTATATTTCTTTGTTTGGTCCCTGTTTAAAAAGATTTCTCTTGCTGCAGTGGTCGTCCAGGGTTTCATCCGAAGTGAGTCGAATTGATGTCTGTGTTTTCCTTTTCCGAGACGATACTTTTTTCTTTGGAGTTGGCAAAATGTCCTTCACAGCATCATGTTGAGAAATGGATGCTGGTGTTACAGATTTGCCATGCTCTTCAGTTACACCTTGTAAAGATATACGCTTTTTACCCAGAATGATGGTAGTAGCTTGATTGGTGGAGGCTGAAGGAGCAGGAGCCTCGAATGACGTTTAAGGTGCAAATTTCTTGTCGGCAACAACGTCTTTGCAGAAGGGCATTCATTATTCCTGTGCACTGAAGCCCCTTGACTGCACACCCAACAGATGCAGTTTTGCTCCAGGCATCACAGAAAATAGTACAGAATCTTTGTTTTGTAATGCTTTATTGGGATTACGATGAAACCACTCAGTTGGATTTTTGTGACATTTAGCGTTTGGAGACTTGAAGAAAGTTCTGTCTAAACCTGACGATAAAAATTTCTTCATTAATGTAACCCGATTCACTCATCTCCGTAATGGAACTATGAGGTAAGCCATCTTGAAATTCAGGGCGTTTCCTCATTCCCTAGAACATTAACATTGGTGGTAAATGTTACAGATGCATTCATGCATGCAGCAACAGTCACATTTTACTTTCTTTCCACGTTTTTTAATGAAACAACTTCTCACTTACCTTTAAGATTAACTACATAGGTGCCCAAAATTAAAGCAGCAAACGGAAACTTTACAAGGGTGCGTCTGTTTTGCCACACATGTGTTCTAGGCGCTTCAGTCTGGAACCGCGCGACCGCTGCGGTCGCAGGTTCGAATCCTGCCTCGGGCATGGATGTGTGCGGTGTCCTTAGGTTAGTTAGGTTTAATTAATTCTATGTTCTAGGCAACTGATGGCCTCAGAAGCTAAGTCGCATAGTGCTCAGAGCCATTTGAACCATACTCCTTATGCTTGCAATTTGATTAATAGTTGCTTGTGAGGAAAAAAGCCTTCTGGAAATCTAGGAAAATGGAATCGATCTGAGATCCCTTGTCGACAGCTCTCATTACTTCATGGGAACAGAGTTAGCTGTGTTGCACAAGAACGATATTTTCTGAATCCGTGTTGGTTATGTATCAATAAGTCGTTTTCTTCGAGGTGATTCATAATGTTCGAGTACATTATATGCTCCAAAATCCTGCTGCAAATTGAGGTCAGTGACATATGAGTCTGTAATTCAATGGGTTACTCCTATTTCCTTTCTTCAATATTGGTGTGACCTGTGCTACTTTCCAGTCTTTGGGAATAGACCTTTCGTCAAGTGAGCGGTTGTATATGATTGCTAAGAAAGGCGCTGTTGGGTCTACATACTCTGAAAGGAACCTGATTGGTATACCATCTGTACCGGAAGACTTGCCTTTCTTAAGTGATTTGAGTTGTTTCGCAACGCCTAAGACATCTGCTTTTATGTCACTCATGCTAACAGCTGTTCTGGTTTCGAATTCTGGGATATTTACTTCGTCTTCTTTCGTGAAGGAATTACGGGAAACTGTATTTAATAACTCCTCTTTAGTGGCACTATCATCGGTAACATTTCCATCGCTATCGCGTAGTGACGATATTGACTGTTTTTTGCCACTGGTGTACTTAACATACGACCAGAATCTCTTTGGGTTTTCTGCCATATTTTGAGACAATGTTTCATTTTGGAAACTATTAAAAGCATCTCGCATTGACGTCCGCACTAGATTAGCCAGTCTTCAGGATTTTGCGTTCTTCTGAATTTGGCGTGCTTTTTTCATTGCTTCTGCAACAGTGTTCTGAGGTGTTTTGTGTGCCATGGTGGATCAGTCCCGTCTCTTATGAACTTATGCAGTATGAATCTATCTGTTGTTGTCAATACTGTATCTTTGAAATTGAGCCATATCTGGTCCACACTTACATAATTAGCTTGGAAGGAATAGAGACTCTCTTTAGGAAGGCATCAAGCGAACTTTCATCTGCTGTTTTAAATAGATATATTTTGTGCTTATTTTAAGTGGTTTTGGTTGATATGGTTTTGAGCCTCGCAACAATGACCTTGTGATCACTAATCCCTGTATCCGTCATGACGCTCTCTATTAGATCATAATTGTTCGTGGCTAAGAGGTCAAGTGTGTTTTCGCAACCATTTACAACTGTTCAAAGTAATTCTCAGAGAAAACATTTAGTACAATTTCGGAAGATGTTTTCTGCCTACCACCGACTTTGAACATGTATTTTCGCCCACAGATCGAAGGTAGATTGAAGTCTCCACCAATTATAACTGTATGAGTGGGGTACTTATTTGTAATGAGATTCAAGTTTTCTTTGAACCGTTCAGCTATTATATCATCTGAGTCGGAGGGTTGGTAGAAGGAACCAATTATTATTTTGGTACGGCTGTTGAGTATAACCTCTACCCATAGTAATTCGCAGGAACTATCTATTTCAACTTCACTACAAGATAAACTTTTACCAACAGACACAAACACACCATCACCTACTTCATTTAATCTACCCTCTTTGAAAACGGTTTGCGCCTATGTTAAATTTTCGGCAGAATTTATCTCCGACTTTAGCCAGCTTTCTGTTTCTATAACGATTTTACCTTCAGTGCTTTCTATCAGCGCTTGAAACTCTGGTACTCTTGCAACACAGGAACGACAATTTACAACTACAGTACCGACTGTTGCTTGGTCGATTCTCGTTGTTTCTTTGCCATGTACCCTTTGATACTGGAGCCCATATTGATCGTGTGTGGTGCTGCATTGCCCTGCTGGAATCGTCTAAGTCAGTCGGAATGTACAATGGACATGAATGGATGGAAGTGATCAGACAGGATTCTTACTTACGTGTCACCTGTCAGAGCCGTATTAGACGTATCAGAGGTCACATATCGCTCCAACTGCACACGCTCCACACCATTACAGAGCCTCCACTAGCTTGAACAGTTCACTGCTGACATACCCGTTCACGTCAATCCGCTCGATACAATTTGAAACGAGACTCGTCCGACCAGACAACATGTTTCCAGTCATCAACAGTCCAATGTCGGTGTTGACGGGCCTGGGCGACACGTAAAGCCTTGTGTCGATTCGGTCATCAATGGTTCAATAGTGGGCCTCCGGCTCCAAAAGCCCATATCAATGATGTTTCGTTGAATGGTTCACACGTTGACACTTGCTGGTGACCCAGCATTGGAATCTGCAGCAATATGCGTAAGAGTTGCAGTTCTGTTACGTTGAACGATTCTCTTCAGTTGTCGTTGGTCTCATCTTGCAGCATCTTTTCCGTCCGCAGCGATGTCGGAGATTTGATGTTTTACCAGATTCCTGACATTCACCGTACACTCGTGAAATAATCGTACGGGGAAATCCCCATTTCATCGCAACCCCGGAGATGCTGTGTCCCATCGCTCGTGCGCCCCCATATAACACCACGTTCAAACTCACTTAAGTTTTGATTACCTACCAGTGTAGCAGCAGTAACCGATCTGACAACTGCGCCAGTCACTTGTTGTCTTATATAGGTGTTACCGACCGCGGCGCCGCATTATGCCTGTTTACATATCTCTGTATTTGAATACGCATGCCTAATCCAGTTTCTTTGGCGCTTCAGTGTACGTATTAGAACATTTCTAAACAGAAATACAAACCAACATGTTCCTGTTATACTTATTCTACAGTTTTCTTTATATAAATATATTACATTTGCACAACATTTATATAGTACTTCATACACTTTCGATAGTTCGTGGGTAGTAAGTAAACGACAGGAGTTAGTAACTAGTTCCCAGATCTTACTGCTGGCCGGGGTGGCCGAGCGGTTCTAGGCGCTACAGTCTATAACCGCGCGACCGCTACGGTCGCAGGTTCGAATCCTGCCTCGGGCATGGATGTGGGTGATGTCCTTAGGTTAGTTAGGTTTAAGTAGTTCTACGTTCTAGGGGACTGATGACCTCAGAAGTTAAGTCCCATAGTGCTCAGAGCTATTTGAACCATTTTGAACCAGATCTTACTAAGAAGGACAGTGTATCTTTTCGGTGTCTGTCGGACGATCTGCAGGGGAAAGTGAAGGTAAAAATTGATATTCCAATCTCATTCATTCGATGCAAATGACTAGAAATGAACTGTGGTGAGTCTCACTCTTATTAGCGATTTTATTTATCTCTGTTACCTACGAAGTAAACCAAGATTTTTGTATAATATCTGCCTGTAGTTTTGCGTAAATTTTGTCTCTTTTATTTTAAAGTGATTCAACTGATTACGAGTTCTTGAAATTCTCATTTTTGAACGATGCGGTTAATGTGAATTCGTGATAGCTTGAAACGATATTGTGTTTGCGGCTTATTCATTGCCTCTTTTGCTAGTCTGCGCAGATGCTAGAATGTTATCCCTGTGTGGCCCGTAACGCAAAAAAAAAAAAAAAGCACCCAATGGCCAGTTGCATTGCATTCGTTTCTTGCTTGATGACCGGAATAAGTTTATATGGTGTTCGCACTATACTGGGCAACTACAAAGATTGTAATGCGCTCTTGCCATCTGATGTGATTAGAAGCTTCTTAGGTGAGACTCTTCTACCACACATACCTGCTTTTCGAACGGCTTATGCTTCCGCAGATAAGACATGTTTCTTTGGAGAGATAATATATTTTCTCTTTTTGTCCCATTGTCGACATTAGTCTTTCCTGTGGTATTGCCCACATAGGTGTCGCAGTAGCCGGAACACTGAGGTGACGGAAGTCATGAGTAACGATATGCACCATACAAGGTATAAAAGGGCAGTGTATTGGCAGATCTGTCTTTTTGTGTTCAGGTGATTCATTTGATACGATTTCCGATGCGATTATGTCCGCACGACGGTAATTAACAGATTTTGAATGGAGAATAGTAGTTGGAGCTAGACGCATGGAACATTCCATTTCGGAAATACCGAAAATTTCAAATTTTAAGTATTACCTCTCACCACGGACAACACAGTGGCCGACGGCCTTCACTTAGGGACCGAGAGCAGCGGCGTTTACATACAGTTGTCAGTGCTAACAGACGAGCAAAACTGCTTGAAGTAACCACAGAAACCCATGTCGGACGTACGACCAACGTAACCGGTAGGACAGTGCGGCGAAATTTGGCGTTAATGGGCTATGTCAGCGGACGATCTACGGGAGTGCCACGGCTAACAGCACATCTCCTGCAGCGCCTCTCGTGTGCTCGTGACCATATCGCTTCGGCCCTAGACGACTGGAATACGTGGACTAATAAGACGAGTTCCCGTTTCAGCTGATAAGAGCTGATGGTAGGGTTCGAATGTGGCGCAGACCCCACGAAGCTATGGACCCAAGTCGTCAACAAGGCATCGTTCAAGTTGGTGGTGGCTCCATAATGATGTGAGCTGTTTTTAAATGAATGGACTAGGTGCTCTGCTCCAACTGAACTGATCTACATCTACAACTGCGTAGGTACTCCGCAATCCACCATACGGCCCGTGGTGAGGTGTACCCCGTACCACTACTAATCATTTCCTTTCCTGTTCCTTTCGCAAATTGAGCGAAGAAATAACGATCGTCTATGTGTCTCCATATGAGCTCTACTGTCTCGTATCTTATCTCAGTGGTCCTACCGCATAAAATTTGTTAGAGGCAGCAGAATCGTGTGGCAGTCAGCTTCAAATGCCGGTTCTCTAAACTTTCTCATGCAGTAAATCATGGGCTTCATGTTCCCGAACAACGATGGAATTTTTATGGACGGCAATCCACCGTGACAGCTGGGCCACAGTTGTTCGCGATTGGCTTGAAGAACACTATGGACAATTCGAGCGAATGATATGGCCACACAAATCACTCGCCATGAATCCTCTCAAACATTTATGGAACGTAATCGAGAGGTCAGTTTGTGTTCAAAATCCTACACTAGATACAATTTCGCAGTTACGGACGGCCATAGAGGCAGCGTGGCTCAGCATTTCTGCAGGGGACTTCCAATGACTTGGTGAGTCTATGCCGCATCAAGTTCTTGCACTATGCCGGGCGAAAGCAGGTCCTACACTATATTAGGAAGTATTCCATGACTTTTGTCGCCTCAGGTTTTTATTAAGCCTCACATTAGGAGGAGAGGGCTAAAATCCCCCGTCTATAATCTTGACGTAGAATTTCTGTCGTTTCCAGAAACCGAGGAGGTTGTCTCTAACAACTCCGACATCTTCGAGATGTTAAACTGCAGTCATTTGTCCCACTGTCGGAATGCCTAGCGGCTTAGTGTACCAGCGACATCGTGATCATCAGCGACCGATTAAATAAGTCTGATGAATCAGACACCATCCCAAGTGTAAACGATCAGCATGCAATACCTGTACTTAGCTAAGCCACGCTGTAAGCTGTCATTAAGGACAACAACCACAGCCTGGATGTCTGTAGAAATACACCTAGAGGCATCCGCAAACTGAAAGGTCCGTCGTTTTCAAGTGTTTCGCTGTCTGCAGATTCGAATCTAATGTTGTTAGTGGTTTCTGTAAAAGTGTTGATTGACGCGTTGCTGATACCGGATCTCAGGCTCAGGGCGGTGTTGCCATCCAACGACTAACACCTCTGATATTCACGTGTAGTGTCGGGTATTCACATCAGTGGTACGCAGTAGCGACGACGAAAATTCCTCAGATCAGACCTACATCTCTAGCTGGCTTGTGTTAGCATTTTGTGCGTCTTTTTGTTTGGGATGCCTACAAAGTGTCCAACTTGAATTTTATACTGGCTGTCGTGGACGAGATTGTCATAAAGTTTCTTTTAACCTCCATAATTTAATGCACGGCTGCATAAATGAAATATGTGAAACGGTGGCTCTGTAAGTGCCAGGTTGGAAATCCAAAGGTCTGGATTTTTATCGCTAGTCGATCCTAATATATTTCTCTGTTATTAATCTCTTCTTTCCCCATCGGCAGTTTTTTGTTAAACTGAAAATTACTAAATTGTAGCGCAGTTCGGAACCCAAATAACTTGCAGGTTCCCCTATAACAGGCTGAATAAAGTACTACTTCCAGTAGGGCCATCCCTTGTTGAACATTGTGGTGCTCAAACCGACCTTTGTATTGTGAACGGTATTACTTGTACAGGGTGTGTCATAACCAGTGGCGTCAACGCATACAGTTAAATGTGCTTGATACTAGAAGCAAAAAAGTGTAGGTAAGTTGGCCTCTCAAATGCATAGCTGAACACCTATTGGCACTTCTCAATCTTCGATGCTGTGAAATAAAGCCCTTCTACCGCAAGCTCTTTGTTTTCCATATCTTTGAAGGAGACAAACAGTATGAACCAAAACAAGTAAAAAAGTTCAATATACATGGACTCTAAAATGCGCTCAGTAGCAGAGATGTACGTGCTTTAGACCCCACGTTTACTGAACATTTTTTCTTGTTTTGGACCATACTGCCTCCTCGAAAAATATGGAAAACAAAGAGCTTGCAGTAGAAGACTCCTTGCGTGTATTTTACTGGCGAATTTGTTACTCAGTTTTTGCGGAAGTTACGCTGGTTTAGCATCTCACATATCTGAAAAAAAGAATGAAATCCGCACAAGTCACACTGTGCGTGCACCACAATGTTAGTGTTGTCTAGTAAACAAAGAGAGAGAGAAAGAATTAGATTTAATGGTAAAATACTAACAGCATCTACATCGTCACCATATTCTCATTTAAAATAGAATGAAGTAATCGTGAAATTTTCTCTTTCCTTTGATCAGGGTTTTCTCTAATGGCGTCTGCTTCACAGTGGTGTCTTTACATTATATATAATCTACTGCAGTGCTCGTCTAACTTCTTGCTCAAGGGCCAATACTGGCGTTGTGAGGAAGCACCTAGAGCCGCATATGTATCGATCTTATTATTAACAATTGATAGCCTACGTAAATTAGTATTTTACGAGCCCGCAATAGACAAGTTGTAGTAAGACTGCAGTATACTGGCCGCCAGATCCCAAGTACTGATCGTTAAAAGTCGACACCATTCGAAACACTGTTATCTTTCAGATTGCTGCCAACTCAGCGGCACCAGAGTTGAGACACTGTAATTGCCTGACGAAGTGTTGTTGTGTTGTTTGTATGAGCAGATGATTAATAACAGCGATTGTACCTATATGTAACCCGTTGATGCCGGGCTTGTAAAATGTTTTTCTCGCCGAGGGGCGAGAATATTTATCTGTACCTGTTGGTGGTAAAAGATCACGTTTTCGAAACTGTTGCGAGTGCTGGATTCGCGTCTGTTTTGGCTACGATAATAAGTTCACTATAATATTCATAGTAGCCTAACCACAATCTTATTTCCTTATCCATTGTCAGACCCGCTTTCGCTCATATTACTCATGATGCTGTGAGATAGGAGGTGCTTGCGCGAATTATTGGTTTATTGCACCACACGTAATACTTTCCATGCTCGACTCAGTTAAACAGCCACTAAGCATGTAATGATACTCGTGAAAGACGGTACACATGTTTTGAACATATTCGACGAATACGTTTCTCTTAAAATGTAATTTTATACAATTATTATTTTTTTATTCCTGGAGTTCTGGAAATACAACCAAACCATTTCTTCTCCTGTTGTGGTGTTTCGGCTGTGAATCGTCGAGCCATCTTCCGACTGAACCATACGATGTACTGCATATATTTGTTTTACATATATGATGCTGTGAGGACGTAATTCCTATGTACGGTCTGTTAGCAGGTTTAGTAATTTTTGTCTGTTGAGATCAAGGGATGTTGAAGGCCGAAGTACAGGCTCTGCTTGACCTAAGCAACTTGGATCGCGCGTTTGAAGTCTTCTTACAGCAGCAACATTTAACGCTAGTCAAACTTCTTTGCTCAAGAGCCAATACTGACATTGTTAAGCGGCATATAGGACCGCAAATTTTTCGATCTAATTATTAATTGATAACCTACATAATATACTAGCTATAGTAGGGGCGCAGTAATTTAGTCGTGCTGGCCCCCCAAGTACTGATCGTTAGAAATCGACACCTTTTGGAACACTAGCCTTCGGCTATCCTGCGTTGCAGAATGTTTCCACGCTCGCCGACCCGAAATTTGAGACATTGCAATTGCCTGGCGATGTGTTGCTGTGTTGTCTGCGTGAGTGTTTGATTAACTGATTAATAGCAGTAACTGTACATACGTTTATCCACATCTTACAATAGGAGATACAATAACAAGTATTCGTACTAAATGTTTTGAGTGTCATTTTTCTTCTTCTCATTGCGTTGTATTACAAGAGCCTTAATTTAATTTGATATTCGTTGCAACAAATATGTGCCGCGTGGGAAGATGACTTTCTCTGCCCATGCCCGTAGCTCATGGTCTAGTGACTAGCGTTGCTGCCTCTGGATAACGGGGGTCCCGGGTTGGATTCCCGGCCGGGTTGTTGATTTTCTCTGCCGGGGACTGGGTGTTTGTGTTGTCCTCATCATTTCATCATCATCATTCTTGACAGTGGCTAGATCAAACTGTGTAATAAAATTGGATTGTGTAAAAATTGGGACTTTTTACGGGCGCTGATGACCGGCAGTTGAGCACCCCACAAACCAAACATCATCGTCTATAATGCATACGAAGGAATCGGCGTTACTTCTGTTTGAAATCCACACCATAGCCGCTGATCAGTACGAGGCAAACACCTTCGTGAGTTGCCAATACTGAAAGACAAACAAGGAAACCTTTCCCCCTGTCAAATACCTTCACCCTGCAACGACAAATCTTATCTGCCCGTGCACCCAGCTTCATCCCTGAGATGACCGGTCAGCTTTAAGCACTCATGCTATAATTCCTCCAGTGTATTTTTGATTCGGCGACTGAGTCAGGTATAGCGAACAATTGCAAATGGTAATTATTTATTCTGGGAAATTTAAGTATAAAATTATTTAATTAATATGTCTTGTGATGTACTGTTTTGGCTTTCTCGTCCATGCCTGCACCTGCAGTATTCTAATGTGTACGATCTATGTTGTGTTTTCTAAATGCCGAATCTATAACTATCGTGTGAGACAGCATTTCACTACAGTGCAATTAAAAGTACTTTGCCACTGCCAGCCAACGATAGGGACGCACCACATTTCCACCTGTAGCGACACAGCCACAGTTGCAACAGTGCGCATGTCGGATAGACGGCAACCATGCAAAGCTCTTACGCTAGGCTGCAAGATAAGATTTGTCCTCTCAGATACAGGCAACTCATGCTCGTAACTATCAAATGCATTACAATGTTAATCGCGCTGTACTTGCAGTTCATATGTACAACACGGTGGATAAACTTTTCTGTGCGTACAATACCATTTAGACGGTGGTAAGTACGTCGAGAACATTTTAAATAAAACCTCGACCTCACAGGTCCCTGTAATTTGAACAACGTTGAGAAACTGCACTTTTGTAATTATTGGTCACTTTTGTTACAGATAAACACGCGAGAAGTTGGCCGGCAGCCCCAAAGTACTGATGGCTACATACCGGCACTGTTCAGAACACTTCGTGTTGATTATGGTCTACTTTAGATTGTTACCAACTTGACCCATCTTAATAGTTATGACGCTATAGTTACACTGTGGTTAGCAGACTGGGATTGCGTTCAGGACGACGACAGTTTAAACCCACATCCGGCCATCCACATTTTGGTTTTCCTTGATTTTCCTAAATCGCCGCAGGCGATGTGATGGTTTCTTTGAAATGATACGGCCGATTTTCTTCCCCATTCTTGACACGATCCGAGCTTGTGCTCCTTCTCTAATGGCCTCGATGTCGACGGGACGTTAAACCCAATCTTCCTTTCTTTCTCCCTTTCTTCGTTATAGCTGCGTGCTGAAGTGTAGTTGGTTTCCCCACGTGTGCGGATGACTTCGGTTAATGATGCATTTGCCCTTATAAAGTTTTATAAATGAAACACCATCTTTGTTCCACCTACTGCATGGTATTACAACAGCCTTAATGAATTTCTTTTTATTTACTACAAATAAGTTCCGTTCTCGCTTCCCACGCCCGGGTTCCCGGGTTCGATTCCCGGCGGGTTCAGGGATTTTCTCTGCCTCGTGATGGCTGGGTGTTGTGTGATGTCCTTAGCTTTCTTTTTATTTACTACAAATAAGTTCCGTTCTCGCTTCCCACGCCCGGGTTCCGGGTTCGATTCCCGGCGGGGTCAGGGATTTTCTCTGCCTCGTGATGGCTGGGTGTTGTGTGATGTCCTTAGGTTAGTTAGGTTTAAGTAGTTCTAAGTTCTAGGGGACTGATGACCTAAGATGTTAAGTCCCATAGTGCTCAGAGCCAGCCACAAATAAGTGCCGCATTTGAAGAAGGCCGTCTCTGCAATGCACATTCACAAATCCGTGTTATGTCTGTGTCAAAATTTATGCAACAGTAACTGGACAGACCGAGTCGCGCACGCCCCTGAGGTATCAGTAATGGAAGACAAACAGTACATCATTCCCTTTCTCACGTTCCGTGACCCCTAAGTGGCCGTTCCGGTTACCCCTCTGTCCCTGAGACATGCGGACAATTTTGCTTAGCTTACGGCCAAATTCACCAGCGTCAATTAAAATGGAGCACATCTTAAAATACTACTGTCTCTGAAAATATTTTTGTTTGTTACTAAGCAGGGAAACTACGCTCTTAAGAAGCTCTTAACATTAGTTGACCTTGTTTGGATTAGGTTGCTGGCTGCTAAATGCGTATTGTTACAAAATACGGCTCGGAATCGCCAACCACACGAAAACGTAATTTGGGCCGCAGTTCGACGACCAGTGATGTAGTGAATAACGTCTAAAACTCCAAGGGGCTTTTCACACATGATGCAGTTCTCTGTAAGAAGGTAGCGACCGCAGCAACTGTACCGAATCGCAGGAAAACCTGCAGGCGATCGATGATTTGTGAAGGAATTGACCGTTGACGCTGAACATAAACAAATGTGAAGTACTGTATTGCATATAAATAAGCGAATAAGTCCGCTACTGTTGGATTACACTTTTGGTGCCGAATCTCTGGAAACAATAAGTGCCATAAAATACCTAGGAGAACGATCCAGAACAATCTAAAGTAAAATGATCTCATAAAACAAATTGTACTAAAAACATCTACATCGATTCCCTGCATGCCGTGTGTGGCGGAGGGTACCCTGTACCACTGCTAGTCATTTCCTTTCCTGTTCCACTCGCAAGTAGAGCGAGGGAAAACTACCGTCTATATGCCTCCGTATGAGCCCTAATTTCTCGTACCTTGGTGATCTTTACGCGCAGTGTATGTTTGAAGTAACAGCATGCATTACTCTGCAGAGAGCTTCAAATGTCAGTTCTGTAAATTTCCTCAATAGTTTTTCCCGAAAAGAACGTCGCCTTCCCTCCGGCATTTCCGATTTCAGTTGTCGAAGTATCTCCGTAACACTTAGGTGTTGTTCGAACGTACCGATAGCAAATCTAGCAGCCCGCCTCTGAGTTATTTCGGAGATTTCCTTCATCCGACCTTGTACAGAACTCGAACAGTAATCAAGAATAGATCACACCAGTGTCCTATATGCATCTCCTTTACTGGTGAACCACTAACCCCCCAAATTCTGCCAATAAACCGAAGTCGACCATAGCTTTCACATGCTCATTCCATTTTGTATCGCTTTGCAACATTACGCCTAGTTATTTGAACAACTTGAGCGTGTCAAACAAGACACTAGTAATACTGTATCCGAACATTGCAGGTTTGTTCTCCCTATTCATCCGCATTAACTTTCATTTTTTGACATTTAGAACTGGCTGACATTCATCACACTGATTGGAAATTTTGTCTAAGTCACCTTGTATCTTTCTGCTGTCAGTCAACTTCAAAACCTGTCCGTACACCACAGCATCATCAGCAAACAACCGCAGATTGCTGCCCACCCTGTCTGCCAAATCATTTATGTGTATAGAGAACAACAGCCGTCCTATCATACTTCCCTGGGGCACCCCTGACGATACTATTGTTTCTGATGAGCACTCGCGGCCGAGGACAAATACTGAGTTCTATTACTTAAGAAGTCTTCGAGCCACTCACATATCTGTGAACCTATTCCATATGCTTGTCCTTTCGTTAACAGCCTGCAGTGGGGCACCGTGTCAGTTGCTTTCGGGAAATCTAGAAATATGGAACCTGCCTGTTGCCCCTCATCCATTGTTCTCAGTGTATCATGTGGGAAAAGGGCAAGCTGAGTTTCGCACGAGTGTTGCTTTCTAAAACCATGCTGATTCGTGGGCACAAGCTTCTCAGTCTCGAGAAAGTTTAATATATTCGAACTGAGAACATGTTCAAGGATTCTGCAGCAAACAGAAGTTAGGGATATTGGTCTGTAATTTTGAGGGTCCGTTCTTTCATCTTTCTTACATACTGGAGTCACGTGCGTTTTTGTCCAGTCACTTGGGACATTTTTGCTGGGCTGTAGATTCACGATAAATGCAGGCTAGGTTAGTGACCAATGCCGTAGAGTACTCTTTGTAAAACTAAATTGAGATTCCATCCGGAAAGGGTGATTTATTTGCTTTCAGACCTTTCAGTTGTTTCTCTGCACCAGAGATGCTTATTACTATGTCATCCATACCGGCGTCTGTCCGATGGTCAAATGACGCTATGTTTGCACGATTCTTCTGTGTGAACGATTTCTTGAACGTGCAGTGTAAAACTTGGGCTTTCGTTTTGCCATTTGCAATTGCCACATCAGACTGCTCTTAGCGATTTTACATAGGACCAGAATTTTTGTGCCACATCTTTTACTAAGGTGTGACGGTGGTAGTTGTTGTATACTCCGCGCAAAGATCTTTTCACAGACGCACTAATCTCTAACCTTTGCTTGTAGTCATTGTGCGTTCTCTTGTGAACCTAGAGCGCAACTGCCCCTTCTTCATAAGTACCCACCGAATTTCGCTATTAAAACACGGTGGATCTTTTGTCTGTGCCCCATATAATGAATCCATAGACATCCCACTGTGTACTCGGCAGGTTAAAGTCGCCTCCAACCAGTATTGCATGATCTGGGTGTTAACGCGCTTCTGACCGTAGAGTTTCCTTGAATGACTCATGACTCTAGAACTGTCACAGTGGAATCGGGTGGCCGGGGAAAACATCCAACAAGTAACTTGGTTTCACCTACAACGCGACCAGATAACCCCACTGTCACACTCAACTTGGATCTCAATAGAGAGAATATTTTTGTCAACTGCAATGAACACTCCCCCTCCTGTGGCCTGTTATCTGTCATCTGTCTTTCCGATATCCGTTCCATGACTTGTTAAATATCTCAAAGCTTTCCACATGGGGTTTCAACTAACTCTCAGTCCCAAGAATAATTTGAGCGTGAGAACGATCCTGGAGCGTAGTAAATTCAGGAAATTTACTAGGGATACTTCGACAGTTTACTGATAAAATTTTGACAGTCGAGTTGTCTTTACTCTGAACGCCGTCTGACAGCCCTTGCTGCGTATCGACCGGCCAGTGTTCATCAGAACACCTGAAACTACCGTCTAGCCTAAAAACTTCTCACGCACACTCCGCAAGTACCTTGCTACCGGAATAGCTGCTTCCTTTGCGTAGTGCACCCTTACCTATTAAGGAGGGTCCTACAAATTCCCACACGATAACGCAGGTCTAGATATCCGCAGCCAAGGTCGTCACAGAGACTACAAAGCCTTTGGCTGAGATCCTCCACTCGGCTCATAATCAAAGGACTCTGATCATCCCTGGGAACAGTGCCGCAAATGGCCTCGGAACCCATCGACAGGCGTCGTTGGTGTCGAAGTGAGGCACAACCTGCAAACGTACGCACCCTACACGCTCGATAGCCGCAGGTAAAGCTGTCTCCACATCTCGGGTGAAGCCCCCCCGCAGGCATACCGCGTGCACATTGGCTTCCTTTCCAACCCTAAACGCTGTCTGCCTAAGGGACTCTATAGCGCGCCAAACGCTGGAGCTCCCAGTAACTAGGAAACCCCTCGTCCCGTGAGCCTGCTCGGACCCTGCTGAAGGATTGGCTACCTGTCCACTCACAGGGTGCTTGGTCGAGGCCAGACGGCCAGTCTCTACATTAGCCCTCCGCCTCGAGTGCGCGAACGTGTTACCAACCCACCACTCATCCTGCTGTGAGGTGGATCCACCGCGCCGGATGCACTAGAGGTGCCTCGGAAGCAGAGCCCGTGGGCAAAATAAGGGACACCTGATGTGTCCCATGCGACGCGCCAGATTCTCTGCCACCGCTGTTATGCATCAATGGGAAGAGGAGTGGTCGGCAGTTTCTGACAATAAGCTGCGTCTGGTAAAGGCCACTACGCGACCATGGCGTACGTCCTACCAGTCATACAGGCGGGATGAGGTTCTCCTCACTCGCCTCCGCATTGGACACAGTCCCTTCACGCATGGTTTTTTACTCCGGCGGCTCTGCAGTGCTTGTGGCGTCCAGATTACTGTCCGCCACATTTTACTTGACTGTCTTTTATTCTCTGACCAGAGGGCGGTGGTTTCCTTGCCACCGGATTTGCCCTCTATTTTGCAAGACGACGCAGCGACTTTGGTTAAGGCCTTGCGGTTTTGTGTCCTGTCCAATCTGTTGCCTCGGATTTTAGGGAGAAGGTTTTAATGTGCTGCTGGGTGACTGGCTCACCCAGGTTTTAGGTAAGAGGTCCGCCAGTCACGATTACCTCTTTGTTTCCCTTCGGTATCTGTTTTCTTTTCCTTTTGTTTCCTTTCCTTTTTTAGTGTGTTTCTTCTCCTCTTGTTTTGCCTCTGTATGTGCGCATTTGGAACTGCGTCAGGCCTGTGTCTTTTAGCCGTTCTCCTTGTTCGGCGTCCGTCTTCGTCCCTTCACCGCTTGTGTTCCTGTTTCTATGCGTTTGGGCGCTGATGACCACGCTGTTTAGCGCCCGTAAACCTCAAACACACACACACACACTCTACCACCGCTCCACCCCGAGGCAGTCGCCTCAAGGAAACTGATCGTACCCAAAAGCGCATTCAGCTGTTCGCAAACTGCGGCCAGCTCCTGGTGCATCCGCACACAGCTTACCCACATCCCAATCATCCTAGAAAGACTAACTGAAGAAGTAAACTATAAAAACAGACTGAATCCTAGATATGCAACTTGCTGCTCTCCTGGTGTATCACCGATGGACGCTGATGCGTTAATGAGCTTTGTACCTGGTTGTTCAGTAAGAGACTACTGCGCTACAGAGTGAGTGAATTTACACGTAATATAGGCGAGATTAAACCCACTATACAGAACAATTCGCACGAAATTTAATAAATATAGTACGATGAAAAGACAGAAAAAGATATACACTTAACTTGCCGCTCTTTAGACGTATATCAGCCGGGAGCCGTAGTTGCGAGGTTTAAATTCATTGGAACACTCACATGGAAATGAAGTTCACCCACGCAAGAAGTGCCTTAAAAACTTATATTCGACCTATTACTGAGTACCACTCGTCAGTTTGGGACCTATACAACACTGCCATGCTGGGTTAATAGGAGGGAGGGAGGTAGAGAGAGAGAGAGAGAGAGAGAGAGCGGCCGGAATCGATTTTCTCGGCGGAAGAGTGGTACGGAGTCGCTCAACAAACTCCAGGCGCAGACGCTACAAGAGAGTCGTGCGTCACTGAGAGGTTTACTACTGAAATTTCGAGAGCGTACTTTCCAACAACAGTAGTGCAACATATTACTTCCTCTCCATACGTGTCGCGCAATGACCACAACGCCAAAATCAGGGGAAATTAGAGGTTTATCGGCAGTCGTTCTTCCCACACGCCGTTGAAACAGGGAAGGAGAGAAAAGATAGTGGTTCCCGAAATGCCCTCAGCCACACACTGTAACGTGGCTTGAAGAATACCAAAGTAGGTACACACATGTTGTATCGAAGTCTTTGGTGCTGATGTTAGTTGAATTCATAAAGAAATATATTCTCTGTACAAACAGTAAACAGCGGTCTCCAGTAATAAATTCAGAATAAAGTAGTATGGCAGTGACCTCTCGTACTCAACTCACCGTCTGATTCTGTATCCACATACTGACCCCATTTTACTGATACTGCAATCCGTGTGGGGGTCGTAGTTCGGTCTTAACACACCATAAAAGATCGCGTATCTCTTTAAGTTGTACTGACACGATATCTTTACCCCAAATAGTATGTCCAGCGCAGTGGTGGGTGAGACGTCGGTTCTTGATCAGATACTGTAGTCTGAAATGGGTATTCACAAGGGATGCCAGTTATTTTAATCGTGCCACTGGCCTTGGTTAAAACTACAGAAAACAAAACCAGAAAGTCATGTGCTCGCAGCGATCAACAATCTGTAATCCACTTACGTTACCAGAATATTTTTCATGAACAATGTATAATAAATGACTTTCCAAATAAGTAATTAGCCGACATTGTTAGCAGCACGTGTCAACACGCAACCACACTGCTGTTGGTAAGGTGCGCAGCGCGACGAACTCACTGCCAAGGCTGGCCACTTCCTGGGGCATTGTTCATGGCAATCTGACAACGCCGAAGTGATTCGGCTGTTAACATGTTTTTCTATTTTACAAAAGTTATAGTTACATTATTTTAATAAGTACATCCTAATCATTTCATTGAAGAGCGACTTTTTACGCTTTGATAAATAGTTGTGAACCTATAGGTATTGGCGCGCAAACCTTCCAACGAACTTACGTACGCGTGGCAACTTTCGTTGGGCGCAGCTAGCTATCACTACTTTTGTATGACGTCAGTTGCCTGCTATAATGTACAATATGGTTGAGATGACAAGAAAGTAACCATAGCTGCAAGAGCCTGAAATGTTACCTAGTACACGATTCAGAAACGTAGTCTGTATGACATTATATTCAGAAAATGACTTAGTCATAATTCTGCCATTAGTTCTCCGGAGGCATGATACTCCGACCGTGGTAGGGCGCCCATTTACCTGTGGCTGCGACCTGAATCAACCTGTGACCTTCCATCCTTCGCTACTCACCGCAGTAGGCGACTTAGACTGTGCTGGTGCCCCGTGGGGGAAATAACCGGTAACTGAGATCAGGACGCCTGAGTTTGCTCGACCGCAGGACCCTGCAGTGGAAACCCAGCGCCGCGCCACGTGATCTTCTTCGGCTGCGTCGGTAAATAAACCAGCCAGGGAAACAGTTCGTCTGTCAGCCCGCTGAGCCTGATAAACAGTGTTAACGATCATTGCCGAAAGACAGGGCGCAGCCTGTCTCACTGCGCCGACCTCTGTTCGTCGGTAATGCTAGGAGAATTTGTCCATTTTCTTCCTTATCTTCGATGTAATTGTCGTTTGGTTTTCCATCTACGCACTTTGGGAAGTGAAGGAAATGCTTCTTACAAAGTTTCTGGCCATTTACAAGATGTGCAGTCGTTACAAGAAATACGGTTATGAGAAAGAAGTGACCCCTACACTAAGAAACAGCTCTGTTTTGTGACTGTTAGGAGAGGTCTGCATTTGCCTCTGTACTGTGCAAGCAACCTCCTGATGTGTGTCGGACGGTACTTGTGATACAACTTTCATTCTCGCCCCACCGTCTCCGTTCCATGGTGGACGGGAGAACGACTGCTGCTAAACCTTCGTATGATCTCTAATCCCTCAAATTTTCCCGTTGTGGCCATTTCGCGAAAAGTATGTTGTCCACCTCTTCTTTGAGCACACGCTCTCGGAATTTCAGCAGTATGTTTCTCCGTGATGCTCAACGCCTCTTTTACAGCGTCTGCGAAGTGAGTTAGTTGAGCTCTTCGTAATATTCTCGCATTTACTAGACCATCCCGTGACGAGACGCGGCTATCTTCGTTGGATCTACTGTACGTCTTCTACACTCATGCTCATAAATTAAGGATAATGTTGATACATGGTGAAACAACGCTCTGGTGGGTGGTTTGCGGGTTTAAATCACCTCGGGGTATGACCATACTGTGCATTTGACCTGCGGTCGTCGCACGGTGGCGCTGGCAGCAGTCCACATACGCAGAGGTGTGTTGGTGCATGTCAGAGTACTGTGCAGCGAGTAAGTGTGCAGACGTTTTCAGACGTGCTAATGGTGACTGTGTGTTGAAAATGGCTCAAAGAACACATACTGATGACTTTATGAGGGGTAGAATACTAGGGCGACTGGAGGCTGGTCAAACACAGCAGGTCGTAGTATGGGCCCCCCTTGTGCCACAAAGTGTGATCTCAAGATTATGGAAACGATTCCAGCAGACAGGAAACGTGCCCAGGCGCTACAGTACGGGTCGTCCACACTGTACAACACCACAAGAAGACCGATCGATATCTCACCATCAGTGCCCGCAGACGGTCACGGAGTACTGCAGGTAGCCTTGCTCGGGACCTTACCGCAGACACTGGAACAGTTGTCTCCAGACACACAGTCCGCAGATGACTGAACAGACCTGCAAGGTGCATTCCACTGACTCCTGGTCACAGGTGAGCCCGTAAAGCCTGGTGTCAAGAACAGAGTACATGGTCATTGGAACAGTGGTCCCAGGTTACGTTCACGGACGATTCCAGGTATAGTCTGAACAGTTATTCTCGCCGGGTTTTCATCTGGCGTGAACCAGGAACCAGATACCAACCTCTTAATGTCCTTTAAACGGACCTGTATAGAGGTCGTGGTTTGATGGCGTGGGGTGGGATTGTGATTGGTGCACGTACTCCCCTGCATGTCTTTGACAGAGGAACTGGAATAGGTCGGGTGTATCGGGACGTCAATTTGCTCCAGTACGTCCGCCTTTCCAGGGGTGCAGTGGGTCCCACCTTCCTCCTGATGGATGATAACGCACGGCCCCACCGAGCTGCTATCGCGGATGAGTACCTTGAAACAGAATATATCAGGCGAATGGCTTGGTATGCCTATTCTCCAGACCTAAATCCCATCGAGCACATCTGGGATGCTCTCGGTCGACGTATCACTGCACGTCTTCAAACTCCTAGGACACTTCAGGAGCTCTGACAGGCACTGGTGCAAGAATGGGAGTCTACACCCCAACAGCTGCTCGACCACCTGATCCAGAGTATACCAACCCGTTGTGCGGCCTGTGTACGTGTGCGTGGTGATCATATCCCATATTGTTGCAGGGTTACATGCGCAGGAAACAGTGGCGTTTTGTAGCACATGTGTTTCCGGACGGTTTTCTCAACTTATCATCAATACCGTAGACTTACAGATCTGTGCCGTGTGTGTTCCCTATGTGCTTATGCTGTTTTTTATGTAGTGCCACGTTGTGTGGCACCACATTCTGTCATTATCCTTAATTTATGAGCATGAGTGTACATAATCCAGTCACATTAATCTGACCACGTTTCAGCAGCCGGAATAACCACCTTTTACAGCGCACCGCTGCGAAAGTGTAGGGAGAGAGTCATTTAGGTTCTATAAGGCACCAACAGGGATGTGGAACCATGCCCACTCCAGTGCCGTGGCCAGCTGCGCTAGGTCCTCGATGAGGATCCATGACGCGAACAGCCCGGTTGAGATCGTCCCACAAATTCTGGATTCGCTTTAAATGCGGGGGGTTTGGTGGCTACAGGGGTACAATAAACTCGTCCTTGTGCTCTTCGAACCACGCACGTACATTGCGAGCTAAGTGACACGTTTCATAGTCCTGCTTGTAGATGCCATTAAGCCGATGGAAAAAAAATCTGCATGTTCCCAAGGATGGATGCATATTCTTTTTGATCCATTGCGCCTTCCAGAATGACGAGATCACGTAGGGAATGCCTTGGAAGCTTTCTCCACGCCATAACGCTCCCCCCTGATTTGCTTTCAGACGTTCCACGCATACAGCCAGCAGCCATCTGTCCGATGGAGCATAAAATGCGATTCGTCCGAAAATGCCGTCTGTTGGCATTAATAGACATCCAGCTGCGGTATTGGCGTGCAAATTCCAGCCTTCGTCGCCAATAAATAGCAGTCAACTTGATGCCTGAACTAGGCGCCTGCTGCAGAGGCGCATACGCATCAACATTCGCTGAACAATTGCTGAGGAGACACTGCTAGTAGTCCCTAGGTTCATCTGGGCGGTCAGTTGGTCAACAGTTGCACGTCTATTCGCCCCTACACAACCGTTTGTCACTCCTGTCATGTACGGCCCGTGGTGCATCACTATTGTCTCGGCACCGGTTTTTTATAGCTCCATTCTGCCCTGCACGGTATATCTAATCACGGGTGCACGCGAACAGTTAACAACCTTAGCCGTTTCAGAAATACTTCCACCCTTGGGCTGAAAGCCAATGGTCATTCCCATTTGCCGGCCTCTCTGGCCGAGCGGTTCTAGGCGCTTCAGTCCGGAACTCGCTGCTGCTACGGTCGCAGGTTCGAATCCTGCCTCGAATATGGATGTGTGTGATGTCCTTAGGCTAGTTAGATTTAAGTAGTTCTAAGTCTAGGGGACTGATGACCTCAGATGTCAAGTCCCATAGTGCTTAGAGCCATTGAACCATTTTTTTCATTCCCATTTGGACATCATATAAATCCCTCAGCTTCCACATTACGATAACGACTGCACTGTTTTCTGCGTCCCCCAGACAGGCTTTATATACCCTGCACTACTGGTGCTGCCACCTGCAGTCTGTGAGTACTTTTGCATGTTAACGTCGAACATACGCGATGGTCACATTAATGTGGGTTGACTGTATATCTTAAATACATCGATGAGCCAAAACATTATGACCACTGCCCGCCGCGAGATTGGCTGCCGCCTGCCCGCGGTGAGGAAAGTTTATAAGCGAAGCAGAGACAAATGAAGAATCATTGTAGTGACGATACGGCCGCATAATTATGGGTGAACCCGCTGACATAACAGACTTTGACGCAGGTAAGACTGTTGCGTCCTGGCACTTAAAAATGGCAAATCCGGTCGACTGTTTACATGTCCCCGTCGTGAGGATCTATGAAAAGTGACTGAAGGTCGGTGAAACTGCGGTTAGGATACGAACTGTCGGACGTCGACGCCTCTAATGAGAACGTGGGGCAAATCTGGCAGATCTGACGACGAAGTGCAGTCCTGGAGCAGGCACAGGTGTTTCGGAGCTCACCGTTGAGCCAACATTGTTCAAGATGGGGCTCCACAGCAGACTAGCCTCCGTGTTCACATGTTGACCGAACGAAATCACCAATTATGATTGCAGTGGACACGGAAGAATGGATCATGAATCAAACGAAACGTGTCGCCTGGTCGGTTGAATCACGTTTCTTGGTAACCCAGATAGATGGTCGTGCTAGACATCCAGGTGACCGGCTGCTCGAAACGTGCACCGCCCCAAGGATGCAGGCCTCTGGTGGCAGTATTAGGCTATGAGGGACATCATTTGGGCTCCCTTGGGACCTACGGTAATAATCAAAGGCACCTTAACAGCTGTGGATTATGTAAACATTATCGGGGACCACTTGCATCCCATTATGCTAGATGTCTTCCCTGATGGCGATTGATAAATTCCTGTGCCAGAACGCCAGAATGATGCTAAAGTGGTTTGATCTACAGCGGATGAAACGTATTTGGGATGCATTCTAAAGGTGAAGCAAGCCCATTTTGTATTCTTGCAGATGTTTCGGACCTCACCGTTCAGCGAACATTGTTCAAGATGGGACTCGCGCAATTATTTATATATCTTTATACCATTTGATCATATAATACACTCTGTTTTATATTTTGTGTTGAAATGACGCAAATGTCCTGTGTCTTTCATTATGTGACGTAATTGTATCTGGTGAAATGGGTTTTGCCTCTGGGTCGCTGGGGGATACGGTAGTGATTCGACAATTTTAGTAAGGGGACTGGCGATTTAAGTAAGGATGAAGATTGTGGTTTAGTGTCCTGTCGACGAGGAGCTCTTAAGAGTCGCAGCATATGCTGGATTAGGGAAGTATAGAGAACGAAATCGGTCGAGTCCTCTTCAGGGGAACCACTCCTAAATATCTCTTAGAAGATTCTTAGAAGATTTAGCAAAACCACGGGAATCCTAAATCTGGGTGACTGGACGAGGATTCGAATCGCCGTTCTTCATTGTGCACCTCGATGGTTATCCCACGGTCTCCGTGTTCGACGCTGGGCATCGTTACCGTTTCTCCAGCGGACACAACACTTTGGTGGGAGACGGTGTAAGAAGGCAGTCTTAGTAACCAGCTAAGGAGGCTGTAGTCGCAAAGAGACGACTTGGCGAACTTTTATTGTACAAATAAACTGTTTTGTTTCAGGCAAGTCAAAATCTCTGATTTCGTACGAAGGTTTTCACTTCCCTGCCTATTACCTGTTGCTCACTCTCAGTCAAGGGGGGGGGGGGGGGGGGAGAGACACTAGTAGGCGGCTAAGTGGACACGGAACGCAATGTGTTATCTTCTGGTCCAGTGGTTTGATGTACGGGGTTTTCTGAGTGGCTGTCAGAATGCTCCATCACCTTTTTAATTCATGGCCAAAAAATATAGTAACTAGAAGAATTTAAAGATTGGTTAAAGCCGATGCGGGAATGATCCGATTGGGTTCCGCAGAAATATAGGAACACGAAAGGCAATGCTGACCGTACAACTACCTTATAAGACAGGTTGAAGTAAGGTAAATACATCTATATTATGTTGTCTTTTACTTGTTTCTGTAGCCCCCTTTTCACAGTCGTAATTTTGTATTTAATATGGGATATATTCCGTCTTTTGCGACTACAGTGAATGTCTTATTTAAAAGAATCTTCGGTGGGCAGTTTTTTTGGCTCCTACTACATTTTCTAACGCCCTTCCACATACAGGCATTTGCTTTCACTGACAAGGAATATATTTTGGTTTTCGTATTTTGTAAATCGACATTGGTTTCATTTACATCGTTTTTAACGCGAGGATTGTGATGTGTGTGAAGTGCACTGTGCTGAAAGTGGAACACCTGTGCGGATAAGAATGTTAGGAGACGAAGTAGGAGCCAAGAAAGGAACCACTCAATAATGCTAAACGCATCTGGTCTAAATAAGAGTTTTATTACAGTCGCAATAGGAGTAGTACATACCTTATTACATTTTTTACATTTGTAGATTTAGATTTTTTTATAGCGTTGACTAGAACATACTCTTTGGAAATCTGAATGTAACAGGAATAAAATACAGGGAGGGAATGGTTACCTACTAATTGTAAAGAAGCCACACTGCAGTTACAAGACTCGAAGGGCATAACGAAGGCAACAGATGAAAGGGGAGAGAGACAGGGTTGTAGGATAACTCTTAATCTTACTCAGTCTGTACATACTGTAGCGTGGCAGCATAAGAAAGCAAGGAGAAACTTCCTGGTAGACTAAAGCTGTGTGCCGGACAGAGACTCGATCCCGGGACCTTTGCCTTTCGCGGGCAACTGAGCAACCCAAGCACGACTCACGCCCCGTGCTCGCAGCTTTACTTCTGCCAGTATCTCGTATCCTACCGCCAAACTTTACAGAAGCTCTCCTGCGTACCTTTCAGAATTAGCATTCCTGAAAGAAAGGATATTGCGGAGACATGGCTTAGCCACAGCCTGGGGGATGTTTCCAGAATGAGATTTTCGCTCTGCAGCGGAGTGTGCGCTGTTATGAAACTTCCTCATTCTGGAAACAACCCCCAGGCTGTGGCTAAGCCATGTCTCCGCAATATCCTTTCTTTCAGGAGTGCTAGTTCTGCAAGGTTCGCAGGAGAGCTTCTGTAAAGTTTGGAAGGTAGGAGACGAGGTACTAGCAGAAGTAAAGCTATGAGGACGGGGCGTGAGTCGTGCTTGGGTAGCTCAGATGGTAGAGCACTTGCCCGCGAAAGACAAAGGTCCCGAGTTTGAGTCTCGGTACGGCACACAGTTTTAATCTGCCAGGAAGTTGCATATCAGCGCACACTCTGCTGCAGAGTGAAAATATCATTCTGCAAGCAAGGAGAAATTTGGAACAGGGATTACTTTTCAAGAAGAAGAAAAAATATTTAACATTTGCAGCTGATATGGTAATTCTTTCAGAGACGGCAAAATGTTTGGAAGATCTGCTGAGTGGAATAGTTAGTATTTTGGGAAGATGTAAGATGAAGATAAACATACCTATAATAATGATAATATAGTGTAGATGAATTATGACAGATTAAAGAAGGTGTGTAATACAGACTGGCAATAGAAAGAAAACCATTGTCTGAAACATAAATTTGTTGACTTCGAATATAAATTTAAGTTTTAAGAAGCCTTTTCTGTAAGTATCTGTCTGAAATGTAGCCTTATTTTGAAGTTAAATCTGTATAATAATATAAATTTCGGTCTTAGAAAGTTTTTGCTGTAGATGTTTGTGTGAAGTGTAGCCTTATTTTGAAGTGAAACATCCAAGAAAAGAACTGCAGCTTTTGAAACATGGTGACGGAGAAAATGCTAAAAATTCAATGTGTATACCGAGTAACTAACGAAGAGGCACTGAATCGAACTGAGGAGAGAAGAACTTTATGCCACAATTGATTAAAAGAAGGAATCGTTTGAGAGGACTCGTTCTGAAGCGTGAAGGCGTACTTAATTTGCTAATGGTGGGAAGTGGAAGAGGGGGTGGGGATATTACTTGGAAGAGAGTCCAAAGTTTAAATACATTAAGCAGGTTCAAGTGGCTGTAGATTGTAGTAGATACGCAGAGATGAAGGAGTTTGCGCGGGAAAGACTCGTATGGGCAATTGCCTCAAAGCTGTCTTTCGACCGATGACAGCAGCAGCCATAAGAGTGCACTTGATCAGCTGCAATTTCCATATAATTCTCGAATATAATTCGTTCTTGGGAAATACGTGTAGGACTAGTGGGAAACTATTTAAGTGCGGACACTCTTTCACTATGCCCACGAGGAGGAGGAGGAGGAGTACACTTCACGACCCAATAGTACTTGATTCCACTAATAATGTCTTCACAGTCAAACGTTTCAGTAACATTTGCGTCGTGCTGACACTCTCTCAGCTGTGATCAAAGACTTTTACATTGTTTACTTGGAGCATATGTTCACTCTGTGTGCAGTCCCCTCAGGAAGAAGTATTAGAGATGCTAGTAAAGCTCTCCTATACTTTCGTTATCCTTTTGCAGCTTTCAGCGATCTCAGTTACTGAGAGATAATTTTGTTCACAATTGTCCCGCATTGGCGAAGCCTAACCAGGAGTCGATGTTCTCCGGTATCAACTTATGTTACATTGTTCATTGAAACTGTCAGTCGACCTCTATCGAGCGCCTGCTCGTTTTAAAAGTGAGAAGGGCTTGTGATTTTGTTGTATCTTCATCCTACAGTGATCGTTTGATGAGACGCTCGACATGCTGGCCTTGTTATAGGCGTGGCGAGCTGCGCAGTAGGGTGCGCAGTAGACCGCCCGGGTCATTGCAGAGTGCAGACTAACCTCCGTCACAAACTATGCTCACGGCACACACATCTGTGCCGTTACTTCAGTAATCAGCTGTATACTCTCTACTTTTGTACCACAGCCATCAGTAAGAAATAGGAAATTTAAACAGAGGTTCACGATACAGTAGGGTTTATACAAAAGTTCAGTATAGAGCGCAATTTACTTATGCATTTCTGCTAACAGCCATATTAAAAAATGTGTTGTACGAAACCAACGTCAAATATAAGAAAGAAATATGAGGACATTGTGACGATGTGTACGCAGATACTGTAACTTATTTGCCAAAAGACAAGAAATGTGTAAAAGGTATTTGTGTCCGACTAGTACACATCGGAGCCATCGCAGCAAGTGCTTGCAGAGTTGTGTGATCGGAAGAATCATATGAAGTTATCAGTTATGGAATTCGATAGTTGGTTATATCTGTTACGCCATCATATAATTATTTTTGTGTACAATTGGATTACTAAAGTCAGTGATTAATAAATCATTATAAACGGATCTCATAAATTGCAGTGCACATCTTTGTGCATACAGTGAAGTTAACATAACATTCCTGCAAAAGACGTAAAGCAAACTAAGTTATGAGGAGGTGAAAGACAGACTCCCATATTTGAAAAATGAATTAAAATTGTGACAGATGAAAAAATACGAAAGCATCAAACTACAAAAATATTATGAAACGCCATCACTCGACAGAAACATATATTAAAAATTGGTTGCTCTCTCTCTCTCTCTCTCTCTCTCTCTCTATCTCTCTCTCTCTCTATCTATCTATCTATCTATCTATATGTATTGACAGAAAGGTAGAGACATACCATATCTATTTACTTTGCTTTAGATAGTGAAGTTACAAAGGTTCTCACTTATGAAACCTATATTTGCTGGAAGAGGTGGTGTGATGGTAGAGGTACTAGAAGAAGCTTCTGGAGGACTAGACATAAAACATCAACCAGCTACACAGGTCTAGTTTTTCCACAGTTTCCCCAAATCGATTAAGGCGAATACTGAGGAGGTAACAGCTGGATTCCTTACCCATCCTGTCCAGTCCGAGGTTGTATCAAGTCTCGAATGATCTTGATGTCGACGTACTCCTACTTCATAAAATCATTGTTTTATACTACTTTATAATGTTACACCGGATGCCCCAGAAATCTTCCTACAAATTTCTAGGGGAGGTGGACATATCATAAGGATTGAGAATTGCACACCAACCCATGGCCGCAAACGACGTCGTACGCCGCTAGATGGTGTTATACACGAGAGTACTGGAGGGGAACGTGTGGATTTCCTCATTCGAGCGCTAGCTATCATAGGAGAAGCGTGTGGACCCAATTATCGACAACACTTCCCACACAGACATCAAGTGCACCAAAATTCTTTTCTCGTCTTCGTCGCAATTTGTTCGAGTAAGGGTCATTAAGAAGTGGGAGGGGTAATGCGGGCAGGCGACGATCGGCGCGCTCGGTCATTAGGAAAGAAAGTGTGTTGGATGCCGTGGAGATTAGTCCAAGCACCAGCTCACGTGCCGTTGCCTCGAATATAAGAACGTCTCGTAGCGGTGTCAAGCATGTTTTGAACGTCGAGTTCTTACACGCCTTTCATCTCCAAAGCGTGCTGTTATTGCACCCCGATGACCATCCTGCAGGTGTGGGTGTTTTCACAGTGGTTTCTGGAACAACATGGCCGAGATGTTCATTTCCCAGCTTACGCATTGTTCATTGACGAGTCCACATTCATTAGAGATAGCACATTCAATCACCACAATCAGCGTTTGTGGGCACCAGAAAACTCTTACCTTGTAGAGCACCATGTGGTACAACGTCGTTTAACAGTTAATGTGTGGACGTGTTTGGTCGGCGACTTCTTAGTCGGGCCTTACCTTTCACCATCCCGCTTGACAGCCGCGTATCAACAGAGCTTTCTGGAACAGGTTCCTTGAGCTTGCTTGAAGACATCCCAGCAAACGTGAGGAGCAGCATGTGGTTCCAGCACGACGGGGCGGCTGCTCATTTCGGACTCTGGCTGTTCGTAGGCATTTGAACACGTCATTCCCGCATCGATGGAATGGGCCTGGGGATCTGTTCGCCGTCCTGCACTCTTTCCTAATTCATCGAGCCTGTGTAGAGCCATGAAATCCCTCTTTTATCGCAATCCTGAATAGTCTGAAATGGATCTTTACAGTTGCTACAATCGAAGAAATTCGCGGTGTGTTTTAGTGTGTTCGGCAGCCAGTACTCCGTGGCTGTCGGGCATGGGTGACATCTGATGGTGCAAACTTCGAGCATCTGTTCTAATATAAGAGCAGTATTCATGTCGTATACGATGTGTACTCATTGTGCCCAATAAATGTTTCAAATTAATCATTCTCTCGTTTCCTTTCCGATCTTCGACCTTTCTACCACTTACCCCTGACATTTGCAGAAATGGGTTGCTATGGATTTCTCAAGCCTTACGATGTGCCGCACCTATCCTAGACATTTGTCGCAAAATTTCTGGGACACCCAGCATACTACAATAACTACACTGGAAGACAAAAAAAGGCACACCAACTAGGAATTATCCGAATGGGATATGGGACGGTAATCATTAGATGTGATGTCCATGTACAGGTAAACAAATCATACAATTTCAGAGACGCAGAGATTGATAGTGATGTTGGATTTTCTTCTGAGTGATGTTGTGCCAAATTGTGTCCTACTGGAGCGTTAGATCGTCAAAATCCCAAGCTGTTTGGGGGGGGGGGGCATTTTCATAATGCTCCAAACTTTCTCAATTAGGGAGAGATCTGGCGACCATGATGGTAAAGATGGGTTTGGCAAGCACGAAGATAAGCAGTAGAATCTCCCACTGTTTGTTATGGCCATTATCTACATCTACATCCATACTCCGCAAGCCACCTGACGGTGTGTTGCTGAAATGTAAGCCCAGGACGGCTTGCCATGAAGGGCAACAAAACGGGGCATGGAATATCATCGACGTACCGCTGTGCTGCAAAGATGCTGCAGATGACAGCGGAAGGAGCCCTGAAAAAAAAAAGACACCCCAGGCCATGACTTCTGATTGCCGGGCTATATGGCGGACGACAGTTAGGTTGGTATCCCACTAAGGTCCGGGCTTCTCCAGACGCGTGTTCGCTGGTCGTCTGGGCGCAATTCGAACGCGCCTCGTCACTGAAGCCATTTCTACTCCAGCAATGAGAATCCAGCTTGAAGGCGTCTCTGGAGATGCCCCAGACGTTGGAGTATATAATACTGTTCCAGTACTCAACTCCCAAAAACTATCTTTGAAATAACAGCAGCAACTCTAACGAACAGAAATTTGCTACGTAACGTGATTGTTTGATGACGTTGATTTTTATTTTAGTATTAAGGCTTCTAAACCCATAGCCCTCGTGTATAAAAGGGGAAGGGAGGAGTGTCAGCAGTTTGTCCAAGGATCATTTTACGATGATATATGCGGCAAATGCTAATCATACACTGGTGAGCCAAAACAACACGAGCACTGCCCGCCTCTGGACGGAATGCTGCCTGGCGCTGCTGAGGGCCCGTGACGCGTTAAGGGAAGTACATAAACGGTTCAGAGACTATCCATGACTCATTCTAGCGACGGTACCGGACACAAAGGGGGAAATACACTGACATATCCGACTTTGCCAAGAGGCAGATTATTATGGCTCGGCTTCAGGGAACGTGTATCTCGGAAATGGCGAAACTGGTCAGCTGTTTACAAGCTACTGTCGTGGCAGATGTTTGAAGGACGGTGAAATCGCGAGTAGGACAGAATTTGGCACGATATCCCTCAGAAGAAAATCCAACACCTCTATCAATCTCTGCGTCTCTAAAATTGTATGATTTGTTTACCTGTACATGGATATCACATCTAATGATTTCCGTCCCATTCGGACAATTCCTAGCTCGTGTGCCCTTTTTTTTGTCTTCCAGTGCAGTTATTGTAGTATGCTGGGTGTCCCGTCCACGACACATCTTAGATCGTGGAGGTCAGAGGCTTTGAGTAACAGGATAGGGCCTGATGTGTGGTTGATCTGACAACGAAGTACAACGCTAGTGCAGCCACGAGTATTTCGGAGCATACCGTTCAGCGCACATTGTTGAAGATGGAGGCGATCCACCGTGTTCTCATGCTGACCGAAAGAAATCGTCAGTTACGATTGCAGTGGGCACGGTATCATCGATAATGGACTGTGGGTTAAATATAGTCTCGCCTGGTCGGTTGAGTCACGCTCCTTGTTACACCAGGTCGACGGTCGCGACCACATACGCCGTTGTCCACGCGAAAGACTATTCGAAACGCACCGCGCCAGGCCAGTAGTATCAGTATCACACTGAGCGATAGCATCTTCTAGTCGGCGCAATGCCCATGTAACAAGGGCAGAATCGTGATACAGTGGTTTGAGGTAACCTCAAGTTAAGGTCTTGGCCACCAAACGCGCCTGATCTGAACTTGACGGAATACATCTGGGACCCTACCAGGCCCCATCTTCGCGCCCTCATCCACTGGCCAATAATTTACGGTAAATGCGTGACATAACATCGGAAACTCGTGGCACGCAGCATCGCTGCTGTACTGCATTTGACAAGTGGGCCAGAACGCTGTTAAAAAAGTACTGATAATGTTTTAGCTCGTCAGTATATATGAAGGCATTTGAATATATACATGTGTTTAATGATGAGACGGCAGGACTGGTGGACGGCCGTGGACCTTGTTGCAGGAACCACCCCAGCTTTTGCCTGAATTAATTAACGAAAACATTTAAGAGGATGGTCGGCTAGAACAAGAGCCTCGCCCATCTTAACCTTAGACCGTGTTATAATATTTGCACTACTTCAGTTAATTATACCAGACGTACAGTTCTCTTGAATTTGTGCGTAACTGAAAAAAGTTAACTTACTACATAAAAATAATTACGCATTGATAACTAAACTGAAAAAAATTGTTATGCATTGTTCGTTAAGACCTTTCACTGCACGCAGCCACACACACCTGCCACTGACTATGTAGGACCACGACCTTGCTGCCACGCGTCTCTTCACCATGAGTGAGATGCTGAACTTATAAAAATGGCGAGACGTGAGTGTAATGCGCTAGAAGTTACCTCTTTTTATCATTAATCCCCCCTGCTCAGAATTCTCTAAGTAATCTTCACTGTGTAATATGCAGCAATTAAGAGGCACATTTTGACTGCATTTTTAAATAAATGCATTCTTGTTCTCTCTCTCATTTCCTTTGACAAACTGTTATAGAATCTTAATCGTCGTAGAAAATACTGCTTGGAGCTATTTCTTTTTGTTTTCTGTGATCAGTTTCATTCAAACTGGTTCTCGTCCCATGATGACGTATTGAACTATTTGTGACATAATTAGTAACACACCCAATTGAATGGCACTTCCAGTATAATCTTCCAGCTTTTCGTACACACTCCGTTCCCTCAATGAAGTTTAATGGTTTGTTCTGCGTTACATGTACCGATGAAAGTGAAACATGATACAGAATTTTTTCATGACCTTAATATGTTCTGAATTTATCAGTCCAAATATAATGTTTAATAACAACTATAGGTTCAGTTGTAAAGTGCCGGACTAAAAATACTACAGAGCAGCAAAAAATCGAAGCACCGACCATGCTCATTGCTGTCGGTGGTTCTTTTAAATTGGTCGAAATATTCTGTACTTACCCCCAGATCTTCAAAGGCAACTTATCCAGATTTTTTAAAATTGTTTCGTAAATTAATGTGCGGGTTCTGACTTTCAGATCCAATCAGTACGAATAAAATCGAAGAGGGCTAATCCGTAAGGTCCCCTGTAAGGCGGACGGCAGGTGGATACAGTTTCGCGATCCCCGTGAACAATAGGAAACGTGCAGTTGTAAATAAGTTATTGTCCGACACAGGCACACTAATTTCAAACGAAACGACCAGTTTCGGCCGGCATAGATCATCCTGAAATCATAAAATACTTGCTGTGGCTCAATTCACCACTGCGGAAACTACGTTGTGGCCTCCACAGTTATGGGATTCGACTGAAGCATGTACTTTACGATCTGAGCATGGCCTATGAAGGCCATTGCGTTTGACTGGGTCGGATAAAATATTATTTCCAAAACAATCAATCACTATAATCTCCAACTCGCTAAAGTGTCTTTCTTTCCAAACTGTATAAGTATTTCGGCCCATTCTATTTACAGACATATTGCGTGCTGAATCTTCCTTTTGAGACAATACTGGTATCGTTTGAGGATATGCTCACCATGATATTTAGTGACGAATATATACAGACATTCGATTAAACAGGAAAACGAACTTTTGTCCTTGCACCTCGCATAAGGACGGACTACAAAAATGATTTTTTTTTTTCCGAAATACTGTACAGAGGTCGTTTAGTAGCAGTGTACACCACAACAGATCTTTACTGTGAAGTCTTGCGTGATATCAGTAAACAGTTATCGCGGCTGTGCAGTCCTCTTTTTTTTTTGCGTACTTGTAGCCGTGAGTTCTGAACAGTTTAATTCACAGTCACACAGTCCCGAAGTTTTTATGTCATAACCAAGGTCCATCAACAAGAAATTAAAGTCCTGCCGATAAAATTCCGTTTCGGAATGTATATTAACTGTCAATTGCAAAGCTACTTTGAAAGTTATTCGCAGCAATTTGTCATATGCTATTCGTTTACCTCTCGCAATGAAGAGAATTCGCTGCTGATATAAGAGGGGAAAAAACCACAAGTAATGCAGGTAGGGGTGCATCGCCGATAGTACTGTTATGACGTAGCAAAAAATGATGGATTCTAGCCCATCTTCCCTTTATCGTGATAAAATAAAAGTTCGTTCCTTTTGTCCTGTATTGCTATCCACAACGGAACTCATGTGGCCATTGCTGACTGTTCGGTCTTAATCGTGCATCGTAAGGAGTAGCATGAGATAATGAGACAGAAAAGATTTTATCTTGACGTCCATTTCATTGCAGTATCGTCTTTCGTGCATCTCATTTAGACCTGTCTCAATCTTCTCGCATGTCATACTATGCTTTGGGTTCATGCCAGCAGAATGCTTCTCTTTCACAAGCTACAAGGCTCTCGGACCTCTTGCCAATTTGTATGCTACTTCTGACTTCACGCGTCTTGTCTCTGTCCCAGATATAGTAAGTCTAAAATACTTTATTTTTCCGTAATATTTTCTATCTCTTCAAGTTTACCTCTAGATGGTTCGTAATATAATCTTGCGTCACAAGACAGTTAAGACGATTTTTTTCCTTGTCGTAGGCAAATCATTGCGGACTTTAACTATAATGACAACGCCAATACGAACTAGACACATTAATTTTTGAGATGCTAGTTGTACGGAGAATATTAAATAATGCTGCTCAATGAATTCGAAAAAAAGGCAACAAGTAAAAAGAAATGAGGTAAGGAGTATTGAATAAATTTTGCAATTACATTTTTCGAGATGTGTGTGCTACATTCGTATCAGTTGCGGAAAAACGATCGTCATCAAAAAGTTATGTGTATTCATTCACAATATTATAGTTCTATCTGGCACATGCCGACTTGGTGCTTGTACGTCATCTGATCAAAAGTATTCGGACACGCGTTTTGTGGACATTAATATGCGGTGTGTCCACCCGTCGCCTTAATAACAGCTTGGCCCATGCTGGGAACACTTTGTCACTTGTCAGAATATCTGACGAGGAATGGTAGCCCATACTTCCTCAACAGTCTAAACCACAGATGACAGTGATGTAGGACGCTGGGATCTAGAGCGAAGTCGACGTTCCAACATATCCCAAAAACCTTTCATTGTGTTCAGTTCGCGATTCTGGCCAAGCTAGTCAGTTTCAGGAAAGTTTTCGTCCACGAACCATTGCCTCCCAGATGGAAATTTGTGGTAAGTTCCTGGGACCAAACCGCTGAGGTCATCGGCCCCTAAGCTTACACACACTACTTAATCTAACTTAAACTAACTGACGATGAGGACAAGAATCACGCCCATGCCCGAGGGGGGACTCGAACCTCCGACAGCGGGAGCCGCGAACCGCGGCAAGGCGCCCCACAGATGCTGATTATGAAGTAAACATAGTGTCGGAACTGTCCCTCTAGTGTACGCAGCACACAATGCTCTAAAATGTGTTCATATGTTTGCGCATTTAGCGTTTTCTGAAGCGCAATATCAGGACCACATACTGACCACAGAAAAAAAGACTGCCACATACTGACCACAGAAAACACCCTCAAACTGTAACACTACCTCCTGCGTACTTCACTGTTGACACCACACGAGATAGCTGGTAACGATCTCCACACATCGCCCGCATCTCGTGGTCGTGCGGTAGCGTTCTCGCTTCCCACGCCCGGGTTCCCGAATTCGATTCCCGGCGGGGTCAGGGATTTTCTCTGCCTCGTGATGGCTGGGTGTTGTGTGATGTCCTTAAGTTAGTTATGTTTAAGTAGTTCTAAGTTCTAAGGGACTGATGACCATAGATGTTAAGTCCCATAGTGCTCAGAGCCATTTGAACCATTTTTCTCCACACATCCGCCAAATTCAAACTTTTACGTCGCATTACCACAGGGTATAGCGTGATTTATCACTCCAAATCACTCGTTTCCAGTTATCCACTGTCCAGTGGCGTCGCTCTGTACACCACCTCAAGCGTCATTCAGCATTCACTGCAAAGATGTGTGGCTTATTTGGAGCTGCTCTACCATTATTCTCCATTTCTTCATAATCCTTCGCAGAATCAGTGAGCTGGCTGGACTCCTGCTAACACTGCTGATTTCATGCAGTGTTCTTTTTATTTATTTATTATTCTTTTATTTTTCTAGCATCCTCTGAAGTGCTCGGCGGTCACCGTTCGTCAGTACATGAGGTGGGCCAGGACTTATGTACCTGTGGTTGTTCCTTCGCGTTTCTACTCCACAGTCAGGTCACCAACCACTGGGATTTTTAGAGGGGTTGGAATGGCCTGGTGGATTTGATATTCGGCTGTCAACCAGTGACCAGTCCACAATCGAAATCACTGAGCTCTCCCGACCAACCCATTCTGCTGTTGTCGCTCCTCAGCTGACAATGCAATACTCAGCGCCTTCTTTTACGCTGGCGCGCTCGCCTCTCTTGACATCTAGTGGTCGGTTACAGGTTACATAGGAGTGTCCGGATACTTTTGATCGGATAGTGTAGACTGCCACTGTGACAAAAAGTAAAATTATGCTTTAATGAATCTCGTTTCGATCATTTGTTGGTTAAAGCGTTAAATAAATATTTTTTAAAAACTAATCGTGATTGCTTCCGAGTTTTCAAGGCTCGAATCATTGGTCAGGCGAGTGACATACAAGCTGGATAATGTTGTTAGAGGATGAAGGGAAGTTTTCGTACATTAGGCAAAGTACTTCAGCCAATGGGACCCACTGGGCACCCATGAAAATACAAGATTTAACTCCATCTTCAGGTGACCCTTCGTTGGTCCTTTGTTTGATTTGTTTCCCGGAAGACGATGAAAATTCTCCATCAAAATACACCTACGCTAAATCGGGGGTTCGAAATCACGATAAATATATTACAAGATCAGTTAGGATAAATATACCGTAAGAACAAACTGACACACTAACACAATGGAGAAACAATTAAAATCGCTCAAAAGAGGAAAGGCCGCTGGACCTGATGGGATACCAGTTCGATTTTACACAGAGTACGCGAAGGAACTTGCCCCCCTTCTTGCAGCGGTGTACCGTAGGTCTCTAGAAGAGCGTGGCGCTCCAAAGGATTGGAAAAGGGCACAGGTCATCCCCGTTTTCAAGAAGGGACGTCGAACAGATGTGCAGAACTGTAGACCAATATCTCTAACGCCGATCAGTTGTAGAATTTTGGAACACGTATTTTGTTCCAGTATAATGACTTTTCTGGAGACTAGAAATCTACTCTATAGGAATCAGCATGGGTTTCGAAAACGACGGTCGTGTGAAACCCAGCTCGCGCTATTCGTCCACGAGACTCAGAGGGCCATAGACACGGGTTCACAGGTAGATGCCGTGTTTCTCGACTTCCGCAAGGCGTTCGATACAGTTCCCCACAGTCGTTTAATGAACAAAGTAAGAGCATATGGACTATCAGACCAATTGTGTGATTGGATTGAGGAGTTCCTAGATAACAGAACGCAGCATGTCATTCTCAATGGAGAGAAGTCTTCCGAAGTAAGAGTGATTTCAGGTGTGCCGCAGGGGAGTATCATATTGCTTTTCACAATATACACTCCTGGAAATTGAAATAAGAACACCGTGAATTCATTGTCCCAGGAAGGGGAAACTTTATTGACACATTCCTGGGGTCAGATACATCACATGATCACACTGACAGAACCACAGGCACATAGACACAGGCAACAGAGCATGCACAATGTCGGCACTAGTACAGTGTATATCCACCTTTCGCAGCAATGCAGGCTGTTATTCTCCCATGGAGACGATCGTAGAGATGCTGGATGTAGTCCTGTAGAACGGCTTGCCATGCCATTTCCATCTGGCGCCTCAGTTGGACCAGCGTTCGTGCTGGACGTGCAGACCGCGTGAGACGACGCTTCATCCAGTCCCAAACATGCTCAATGGGGGACAGATCCGGAGATCTTGCTGGCCAGGGTAGTTGACTTACACCTTCTAGAGCACGTTGGGTGGTACGGGATACATGCGTAGGTGCACTGTCCTGTTGGAACAGCAAGTTCCCTTGCCGGTCTAGGAATGGTAGAACGATGGGTTCGATGACGGTTTGGATGTAGCGTGCACTATTCAGTGTCCCCTCGACGATCACCAGAGGTGTACGGCCAGTGTAGGAGATCGCTCCCCACACCATGATGCCGAGTGTTGGCCCTGTGTGCTCGGTCGTATGCAGTCCTGATTGTGGCGCTCACCTGCACGGCGCCAAACACGCATACGACCATCATTGGCACCAAGGCAGAAGCGACTCTCATCGCTGAAGACGACACGTCTCCATTCGTCCCTCCATTCACGCCTGTCGCGACACCACTGGAGGCGGGCTGCACGATGTTGGGGCGTGAGCGGAAGACGGCCTAACGGTGTGCGTGACCGTAGCCCAGCTTCATGGAGACGGTTGCGAATGGTCCTCGCCGATACCCCAGGAGCAACAGTGTCCCTAATTTGCTGGGAAGTGGCGGTGCGGTCCCCTACGGCAGTGCGTAGGATCCTACGGTCTTGGCGTGCATCCGTGCGTCGCTGCGGTCCGGTCCCAGGTCGACGGGCACGTGCACCTTCCGCCGACCACTGGCGAAAACATCGATGTACTGTGGAGACCTCACGCCCCACGTGTTGAGCAATTCGGCGGTACGTCCAGCCGGCCTCCCGCATGCCCACTATACGCCCTCGCTCAAAGTCCGACAACTGCACATACGGTTCACGTCAACGCTGTCGCGGCATGCTACCAGTGTTAAAGACTGCGATGGAGCTCAGTATGCCACGGCAAACTGGCTGACACTGACGGCGGCGGTGCACAAATGCTGCGCAGCTAGCGCCATTCGACGGCCAACACCGCGGTTCCTGGTGTGTCCGCTGTGCCGTGCGTGTGATCATTGCTTGTACAGCCCTCTCGCAGTGTCCGGAGCAAGTATGATGGGTCTGACGCACCGGTGTCAATGTGTTCTTTTTTCCATTTCCAGGAGTGTATATAAATGACCTGGTGAATGACATCATAAGTTCACTGAAGCTTTTTGCGGATGATGCTGTGGTGTATCGAGAGGTTGTAACAATGGAAAATTGTACTGAAATGCAGTAGGATCTGAAGCGAATTGACGCATGGTGCAGGGAATGGCAATTGAATCTCAATGTAGACAAGTGTAATGTGCTGCGAATACATAGAAAGATAGATCCCTTATCATTTAGCTACAAAATAGCTGGTTAGCAACTGGAAGCAGTTAATTCCATAAATTATCTGGGAGTACGCATTAGGAGTGATTTAAAATGGAATGATCATATAAAGTTGATCGTCAGTAAAGCAGATGCCAGACTGAGATTCATTGGAAGAATCCTAAGGAAATGCAATCCGACAACAAAGGAAGTAGATTACAGTACGCTTGTTCGCCCAATGCTTGAATACTGCTCAGCAGTGTGGGATCCGCACCAGGTAGGGTTGATAGAGGAGTTAGAGAAGATCCAACGGAGAGCAGCGCGCTTCGTTACAGGATCATTTAGTAATTGCGAAAGCGTTGCGGAGATGATAGATAAACTCCAGTGGAAGACTCTGCAGGAGAGACGCTCAGTAGCTCGTTACGGGCTTTTGTTAAAGTTTCGAGAACATAACTTCACCGAAGAGTCAAGCAGTATATTGCTCCCTCCTATGTATATCTCGCGAAGAGACCATGAGGATAAAATCAGAGAGATTAGAGCCCACACAGAGGCATACCGACAATCCTTCTTTCCACGAACAATACGAGACTGGAATAGAAGGGAGAACCGATAGAGGTACTCAGGGTACCCTCCGCCACACACCGTCAGGTGGCTTGCGGAGTATGGATGTAGATGTAGATACGGACAATAAAGTTTTTTATTAACAATAACGTCGTCAATAGGCGATGATAAGCGTGTTACATCGATCGCCTGTTTCTAACGCAGGACTGCAGCTAATAAATTATGTCGTATCGCGCTATTTGTGTCTACAAGGGTCACAGAGAGCAACAGCGCCGGTTTCACATGCCGTTTTCCATTTATATGACACGGTTTACTACCTTATTTGGGTATGAATTCACAAACTTCCCCACAAGACAGGAAACAGGTTGATGTTCGAAACAGAGAAACCTTAAGTTCTTTATCCTAATGTCTCTGAAACTACTTCTCAAATTTACAGCAGCGAGTTCGTATCTTTCAGGTCTACGATGCGAGCAACCGAAACTGCTATAATTCCATTTGACAAAACTGTGTTGATACCGATAACTTTCGAATTAATGTTGCTGTGACAAGAGACTGTATGTCGTTAGGTGAAAAATATATTTTAATTCTTCCGGGTACGGCGATATTCGTCTAGAATTGAAAGCCAACATTTTGTGTCCGTTTTTGCATCTACAAATAAATATTTTGACAAGATACTGCTTTCAGCAAACACTGATATTTTTCTTTTTTCACTTATTCTGTTTCAGTGAAGCTTCATCATCGTCAGTGGGTCTCCTTTCTTTTTATTCTTAATAACACTTACTGTTGTTCATATAGCTGTCTATCGTCTGAAGCACAACTGGTATTTCGGTGCAGAATGTAATCTGCAATTTTTTGCGCTTTACATATTGCCAAGACTCTTATGAAATTATACTAACAAACACACCCTCAGTCACCGTGACGTATTAAGCAGAAACTCCCACTAAAACATGTATGGGTGAAAAACGGAAGAAAATAGTGTTTCTTGAAGTATTCCCGTCGGATTCATACTTTACTGTTTCCAGCTGCCACTGTCCTTCGCAAACTATCAGCGTACTTACAGCTTTAATACAAAGAGCCCATTTACTGTCCGAAGCTGACACTCTATGGTTTTTACTGGAGCCCTTGGAAGAGGTATTCACTCAAAACGGATGTCATTGTGTCAAGTGATCCTGATTTAGTAACAGATTCGCTTTGCAGACGCAAGAAGATTTGTTGCTTGTCTCGGATGCACGCCCGAAAGGTGACTGAATAGAAGACAATTGTATTTCCTTAAGGCAGAATCCTTTCGAAAGATATTTATTTAAGAATTAAAATATGACTCGCCCTGTATGAAGTACCAACATTAAAATTTAACGCTTAAAATTAAATCCGTATCACAAGGAATAACTCCCATTTGTGATTTACTTCAGTTTCTAGAGCTAATAATAAAGTAGGCTGTCAAAGAATAATTAGTATGATTCGTAAATAAAGATTGCTTTATTTCTTCCTTTCCCTTTCAACTGAATTTCTCCTAACAGGATGGATAGTTCTATTCCTTTAAACAGAAAATAATATGCTGGTTGATTACTATGTTTTCTCGCAGCCAAGAAGTATTCCGTTTTCATTTAACCCGCCCCACATCTGTGTGATGTAACAGAAGGTTTGTTGGGAATTTGCTGATCTTTGAGGAGTGCTTGCCTGAAACACGTCCATACCAATGTGGCGGTATTGTGTTGCCAGTCCACAGTCGGCGTTGCCTGTTCTCTCCACTCGCCACGTGGTGATCGATTTTAATAAATAGTGCGCTTTCTTCTCGTTTCGAAGCAAACTAGTACAATACTTCGCCTTTTTTTCTGCTTATGATTCTATGATCAGACTGAATCATCATTGTTGTTGTAATTGTGGTCTTCAGTCCTGAGACTGGTTTGATGCAGCTCGCCATGCTACTCTATCCTTTGCAAGCTTCTTCATCTCCCAGTACTTACTGCAACCTACATCCTTCTGAATCTGCTTAGTGTATTCATCTCTTTGTCTCCCTCTACGATTTTTACCCTTCACGCTGCCCTCCAATGCTAAATTTGTGATCCCTTGATGGCTCAAAACATGTCCTATCAACAGGTCCCTTCTTTTTGTCAAGTTGTGCCAGAAACTCCTCTTCTCTCCAATTCTATTCAATACCTCCTCATTACTTATGTGATCTACCCATCTAATCCTCAGCATTATTCTGTAGCAACACATTTCGAAAGCTTCTATTCTCTTCTTGTCCAAACTATTTATCATCCATGTTTCACTTCCATACATGGCTACACTCCATACAAATACTTTCAGAAACGACTTCCTGACACTTAAATCTATACTCGATGTTAACAAATTTTTCTTCTTCAGAAACGATTTCCTTGCCATTGCCAGTCTACATTTTATATCCTCTCTACTTCGACCATCATCAGTTATTTTACTTCCTAAATAGCAAAACTCCTTTACTACTTTAAGTGTCTCATTTCCTAATCTAATTCCCTCAGCATGACCCGATTTAATTTGACTACATTCCATTATCCTCGTTTTGCTTTTGTTGATGTTCATCTTATACCCTCCTTTCAAGACACTGTCCATTCCGTTCAACTGCTCTTCCAAGTCCTTTGCTGTCTCTGACAGAATTACAATGTCATCGGCGAACCTCAAAGTTTTTAATTCTTCTACAAGGAGTTTAAAACCTACTCCGAATTTTTCTTTTGCTTCCTTTACTGCTTGCTCAATATACAGATTGAATAACATCAGGGAGAGGCTACAACCCTGTCTCACTCCCTTTCCAACCACTGCTTCCCTTTCGTGCCCCTCGACTCTTATAACTGCCATCTGGTTTCTGTACAAATTGTAAATTGCCTTACGCTCCCTGTATTTTACCGCTGCCACCTTCAGAATTTGAAAGAGAGTATTCCAGTTAACATTGTCAAAAGCTTTCTCTAAGTCTACAAATGCTAGAAACGTAGGTTTGCCTTTTCTTAATCTTTCTTCTAAGATAAGTCGTGAGGTTAGTTTTGCCTCACATGTGCCAACATTACTGTTCATTAAATGGCTCTAAGCAGGTGTACCAGGTCCTTGGCTCTTCCATGTATGATCGTCATATCCAGATTTTGTGTCTAGCGTCACATAAGAAATCTCGATCTCTTACATCACGGAACTGGCACTACTCGGCAAGCTGATGATGATCTGACGAACGAAAGCGGTCGCGACGCAATGTATATGCATCAATACTTCAGTGGTTGTTCTCATTAATCATTAATATTCTTTCCTGTTTGGGTACAATACTTGCCGAGTGCTGTCTGATTGAGAGAAGTGATGGATCGAACCAGTTTGTATTCCCTTGATTTCAATACATTCTTAGCAAACATACCCTCGAAGAATGTTAGCCAACGCATTTCCCACGTAGTAGCCACTGGTCCGATAAGCAACCCAGGAATGGCTTCTTAATAATGATAAAGTGTACCATATGACTTTGACTAAAATTAGCAGGCATTCATCTCTATTGACACTAAGGAAGCATTCGCCACTACGGATGTGCATCGGAAAAAAAGAAAAAAAAACATTCTTTCGTGGTTTGTTCTTATCATCGTACTATAGAGTAAGCTTTTGCTTTCTGGTGTCTAGTAATATTCGTGAGCATACCATAGCAGTGATTATCTAGCCATGACCCAGGGACCAACAGTGAAGAACCTGATTTACCTTAAGGATAAAAGTTTTGACTATGACATTTATGCACGAGACAGTGATGAAATAGAAGCGAAACTAAGGGCGTAAATCAAGATATTATATTCAAGGGCAATGGAGACTGCTTACGGAATAAAGCCATGTTAACATAATATGAGTTTGTATCATTGTAAATTAATGAAGTAGCTCAACAACAATTTAGTAATCTCGTAAAATTCCTAGCTCCTAACCAGCGGAAGCCTTGGTTCTTATTTTTAAAAAGGTGGGAAGATGTGTGTAGTTCGTCGGTCTACAGACAATCGTGTGTAGTACGCCTGTCGCAAAAAGATTAACATCTTTGCACACTAGTGCACCTTCTACGCCTTACTGTCCCTGTGCAACACTTGGAAAACTGTTTCACTGTTTCAGACCATTCAAACACTTCACGTTTGACCACACATCTCATTTTGTTACAACAGAAGATCTCATACTGAGATGACAAAAATCGTGGGATAGGTATGCACTTATGCAGATGGCGGTAGTATTGCGTACACAAGGTATAAAAGGGCAGTTCATTGGCGGAGCTGTCATTTGTATTGAGGTGATTCAAGTGATGAGGTTTCCGACATGATTATGGCCGCACGACGGGAATTCAAACACTTTGAACGCGAAATGGAAGTTGGAGCTAGACGCATGGGACATTCTATTTCGGAAATCGCTCGGTAACTCAGTATTCCGAGATCCACAGTGTCAAGAGTGTGTCGAGAATACTAAATCTCAGGCATTCTCTCTCACTATGGATAACGCAGTGGCCGACGGTCTTCATTTAGCGACCGGTAACAGCGACGTTTGCGTAGAGTTGTCAGTGCTAACAGTAAAGCAACACTGCGTGAAGTAACTGCAGAAATCAGTGTGGAGCGTATGACGAGCGTGTTCGTCAGGATGGGCTATGGTAGCAGGCGACCGGCACGAATGTCTTTGCTAACAACACGACGTTCGACTACCTCGAAACCATTTGCAAACATTCATAGGCTTCAAAAAAAAAAAAGGTTCAAATGGCTCTGAGCACTATGGGACTTAACTGCTGTGGTCAGCCGGCCGCGGTGGTCTCGCGGTTAAGGCGCTCAGTCCGGAACCGCGTGACTGCTACGGTCGCAGGTTCGAATCCCGCCTCGGGCATGGATGTGTGTGGCGCTCAGCCAACCGGTTGTTTTGTATACTTTCTAACAGGACGTGGCCCATATACAGAGTAATAAGCCCACTCGTAACTGCGGAACCATAGGTATGCCGGACCACGTGCAGCTGTAGTGTCCAGTTCTAGAAGGGAAGACATCAGCTTCAGGTCTCTCAAATCTACGACGAAGTGCGGATTAAGCTGAAATCTGGATTCTTGTGGCATCATTCTTCTCAGAGACTGTCAAAAGAGACTGTGAAGACCAATCAGAATGGTGAACTACGTAGGTGTAACTTCGGTTGCGCATCTAAACTGGGCGGAGAATACCGTCACCATGTGCTGAATGACTCCCGCGTGCCTCTATGCCCTCAAAAGTATCGGAACAAGTTTCCTCAGGATGTGAAACGGAGACTGTAGCAATCACTCGTTCTACCGAACCTCCACTATTGTAGTGAAATTCAGTATGGCACGATTCGCGAAGAAACAAGACTGTTAGAACTAACAATGAATGCTTGTGTGCGTTGCATAAGCAGCATCCGTTGACATGACCATGTTCGTGCTTCATGTGCCCTTTTAGGGTGGTTGTGGCCAGACAAGTTAACAGAACTGCCACCCACTTCAACTACTTCATCGGCTCCTCAGTGCGCAAACACCGCAGTATCTCGCATCTGAGGTTAAACACCCTTCATGCCATCATAATATAAACACAAGATCTCAATTATCTAGTGTCCTAGGAGTGCCCATTCATAAATCAGAAACATTTGCTAACTCCTTTGCTGTCTGCCTCTGGCACAAACTGCTCGCACTGTTCAATGCTGCTTATAAGAAGCTGAAGAATTTCCTTCTGTATCCTCGTAGCGTTTCCCCAAAAATTAACGTAAGTGGCCAACTTTACTTCGTCAAATAGTAAAGCCAATGCTCCAGTTTCTCTCCTTTGTCTTTTCCTTTCTCTCTGAGTCACATCACGCTTTCTTCCCTTATTTTCATGAACTGTTGGTTATTACTTTCCTCTTTTCGTCCCTTCTCCATCCCCTTCTCCGTGCCCATTGCTGCTACCACTCATAATTGAAAATCTGCCCTGCCGTAATCTCTAAGTATTGTAGTATTTATCATGTACTACTGTAATTTTTATTTTCTAAGTGTACTACAACATTCTCACCGAATTTCTACAATCTGAAGTACGTAGAGCGCTTGTTTAGATGAAAGAGAAGGCCTGATGGCCCTAATGTTGCCAGGTTGAATGAATTAATAAATAAGTGAAGTACTACGTGTCCAGACTGGAAGAATGACACGTCCATCCGGTGATGAGGGTGGGGGGTATGGCTCGATACCGGAACAGGAATAAGGGGAAAAAGTTTAGTAGAGTGTCAGCTTGTTTTAGTTCCCACGATGAATTGTCTCGTATCCTAAGTCGAGTCTAAAAGAGAGATGCATCTCCAATATTTCACGCACCATACAGGTAGTGAAAGAGGGAGTATTCCAGTACACCGTCTAATAGCTATATCTTCGTTTGTACCAAACCCCTTGACGGTGTAGCGGATGTCGAATCTCTCAGTTTCTAAAAACTATTAATTTCGGTGTATTCACTGACCTAAGCGTGCTATTAGTCTATCGCCAGTAACAATAGTTTGCTGCGGAAACGAAACGAAATACGTATACACGACACGACCCAAATAATGTTCAAAAAATAAGAAAGTTGCGCACACAGAGACTGTAATAGCATTGTTACAACTGTCGAAACCTGGGTGCAACTGCGATAAACTTTATACAGTGTGACAAAACGCTAACTGACTGTCTGTAAATGGGGATGGATCGTATACATTTTTGTCTCTGATTGGTGCGGAGGAATCAGAAGTAGCATGCGTGACAATGTAGACCCGAAATGACAGAGATGCTTAACACCTTCCGTCCAAGATAGAGAGCCAATGGCTGGTTTTTACATCACGGCAGGGAGACTCGTCTGAAATGCCAATAATTTTCAATAGATAAAACAGCTTCTACGAGCTTAATGGGATGTTTTATTGTATTTGTAATAATACAGGTTTAATAACGATGCTTTCACTATTCATTTGTTATGAATTACAATATTCCCAGCCTTTTGTGTGTATCAGTGAAGTATATCTTGTTGCAGTGTAAAACTCCTAGCTTTGCTTGCTTCAGCCTCGAGTTAAACATCCTTATATGGATGATTTCGAGTTTGTGTTCACATACCCACCATAACCCCAGGGTGCTTAAATTTGTGGCGTGCCACTTACAGAGCGCCATATCTTATTGACTGAATTTTCTATTCAGAAAAATGGCCGAATTTTGTTACTTGCCTAGGTAGTTACACACTGTCTATTTCAGGAAACAGTTGGACGTGCAAAATGTTTTAAGGTGCGTATATTGTCTTGACCGCTAGCCAAACCATTTGATACAAGTAGAGTATTTTATTTCCTCTGAGAGTGTCTGCTTTATCCTTCCCATTCAGTCTTTAATTTTGTTTATCATTTTTTTACACTTTTTGCTGTTGACCTACATTCATGTAGTTAAAGTCTTAAAGAAATATCCATTTATAACTGAGTGCTTATGCCATCGATATAATGTGTCCTAAATTGAAATCCAACAACCTTTACATTTTCAAAAGCATGATTAAAATCATCCTGATACGTAATTAGTACTTTAAACTATCAGATAAGAATTTAAGGAATATATATATAAATATCTGTTACCATGGCCACTCATGGAACAATTGTGAACTTAAAGACGGTTTACCTCTATTCCTGGCACACTCTTATGTTGTGTGATCACTAACTGAACCCGAACCTTAAGGTTGCTCTTCAGTTCTTATTAATTTCTAGGTGTTGGTGATTGTCGTATGTATGTGTTCAAAGTTAATTTTCAGGTAGGAAGAGATAGGTTCTGTGGGACGATATCGTCGCTGTCTAAGAACAGCCGCAGGTCTTACCATACCCTGCTGAGTGTAGGGACAGCCAGAAGCAACTACAACCATATGAAGGAGATCCCTGAGGTGCGAAAAGCACCTTATGTAACTCTCCCTTCATTCCATTAGCACTTTCTCTTCGCCTGCGCACAGTTCTGTCCATAGACAAGTGTCGGTCGGTACATTGGCAATACGTCAGTAGCAATGCACCCACGAAGCGATGGTATACCTGCTGTAGCACTATTTTCGGTGTGTGGTGTGAGTGGCAGGTATTTTCCTGTGAGACTGATGCTCGTAGTTCCTGTTATCTTCCTAGCTACTACTATGTACGCCCTAGGTACTACTGCGTACTTTTTGTAACAGGATTCAATAGTTCTCAACTAAAGAAATGTAAAAATACAACGTTTAACTGTATTGCTGTGCTAAAAATGATTACGTTCGATTATTTAAACAAGAGCCTGCGTTTCAGTGAAATCTCGTAAAAATAATTTCACCAGACGCCGAAAGATATATGGTACAAAGCGTAAACCAAATGACTTGCGAAGATACACCCGTGGTGCAGTAAGAAATGAAAGTTTTTGCTTCGTCGTCGGGATGAATTGTCAGTTTTTGTGCACTGAAGAAGTCTGACACCGCCCAAGTCACAAAAGGTTTCCACTAAGCCCTCATAGTGCTACATATGTGGTGTAGTAATTTCATTCATAGTTTGTTGTTTGTAGAACGAAATTTCGGGTCTGCAGAAACTGATTACTTCTTACCAATACCAATTGGCAAAGACTTGATAGACTGTTATATCCCTCGATCTCATGACAACACCTTCCATTTGTCTCATTTCATCTGCTAAAGCCCTTCTACTGTTTATTTCACGATAAGTTTTCTGAATGAGCGATGTTACACTTCCGGTATGTACACGAACGCCCTAATCTCCAGTGTGTGATGCACTACTGAATTTTAAGACTAAAACGTTCTTTGTGGAAATACCCTATGCTCTACATTCTAGGAAAAAAAATCTGATAACGCATGTGCTGTAACAACACTGCATGATGGGAGTCATCTTCATGTGGAACACATAAAGAAAAACAATAAGTAATACAGTAAATCTAATTTCGAAAGTCAGTTGTTGAATTTCATTATTAACAGTGCTCTTGAACTTAGTCATAATTAATGCAACATCACATTTTAAGACCTATAGACACGGTACCTTACGTAAAATAAACAGTAATTATTTCTTTAAAATACAATTTACGATAATGTAATGTTGCCTTTGAAATAATCAGTAGCGTCTTCTTGGTGAATTCAAACACTAAAATTTATACAGTCGTTCCAGCTACGTTGCGCTCGTTCGTCGTCTGACGGCACCAATTGGTTACGCTTGGCACCACACGTGCGTGTATTCAAAAGGTTATATTCTTCAGTGTCTTAACTCTCTATCACTATTCTAGGGTGCAGAATATATGCCCGGAAGACTACCATAACGGACTGTAATCCTGCAACTGGCTATTGGTTTTCTTGTAATATACCCTTGTGTGACATTCTTTGGACCGGTGAAGTTCATTTATCAGGGAACTGTAAACATGCACAACACAAGTCAATATGGTTCGTAATTCCTTCAAATCCGATAGTACAGTAATGTTTGAACTGACCTGAACGGTTTGATAATAAGAGCGCAGTTATATTCCTGGGCGCTGGACTGCATTGAGTTTCACGTTTCCCACACAGGCGTTCTTCCCCTTCTGACCGAAGAGCTCCCTTTGCAGACCCTTCCATGCATTTGGCTCCAAGCCGATGGCGCTCAGGTGCATTGTGTGCGTGCTGTGCAAAGTTACATAAATGAGCAGCGAGGCCTGTGAACTACACGGGTAGTCCCATTCGGCAGCCAGCGAGATCTCTGATATAAATGAATTTTTGCTGTGGTACCACCCAACGTATTTTGCATACTACTCGAAGTACAGTTAATCCTTCGTATTTTTTTTTATTTGACAACACTTCTTCATGCAACTTTAACTACCAATGGCGCTAAAACGTTTAAGAATCTTCACAATCTTATGATCCAGTGATTAGAGGTATTGCCTCCAACAGAATCCATTTTGAGCATAATTTCTAAATAATGCTAAAATAGCTGCCGCAAACTGAGAAAGCATCACATGGTGAAGAGTTTGATGCGAATTTCCGTAAACACTGTATGTAGGACTCATAAAGCTACGACCTATTTAAAACTCACACATACGCCCAAGGCGTACCTCAAACCTGCATGGGGATCAAGGACGTAACAGGGTGGCCAAACTAGAAATTCAGTTCGGTTACTTACAGCTAAAGATCAGGATCTCAAAAAATTTCGCATGTCGCTAAGCTGTAAGGCTTATGGATTTTATTTGGAAACAAATATACTTAAGTGGTGTTTCTTCCATTATTTCAATTGTAAGAAGAGATTCCTTAGACGAAGAGCTTTTATCTCCCTGCCCTAAGCTTGTTAGTGGAAGAGGTTTCCACCATCCATATTTGGGAGGTAATGGAAGAAGAGGAGATGACATACAGTTTCCGATCACCAGCATTCGAGACAATTTCCTGGGCTGCATCCGAACCTGTCGTCAGTGTCTGATGGAGTGAGAGCATATGCCATTGTTTGTGGTGGTCCGTGGTCGGATGTGTTCGTTAAGATCGACGCCCTCCATCGGAAAGAATAGGTATGCACTGGCACCTAAGCCCCTCATCAAAAATTACCCTGATGTGCTGCACAAACTCTCATTACCGTCAGCTGTGCGAGATAGTTTCACTTAAGATGCCCGACATGAAAGTAGGCCACATGACGTCAGTCAGTTTAATCTGAACATCAATAGTGTAACGTATTGCGATAACTTGGTAAAGAAATCCACTGCTGCACTGTTACGCTATTGGCGGTTAATTACTGGCAACAGGAACTACCGTAAAATACGTAGGAGTAACCGTGTGAAGCGACCTAAAATGGAATGACCATGCTAAGTTAATTGTAGGAAAAGCAGATGCCAGAGTGCGATTTATGGTAAAAATCGTAGGGAATAATGTAATTCATCCACGAAAGAAGTGGCTAACGAAACATACGTTCGACCGATTCTTGAATATTGTTCATCACTCTGGGACCCTTACCATATACGATTAACAGAAGTTACAGAGAAGATCCAACAAATAGCTTCACGTTTCGTCACAGGCGCGTTTAGTACACGCGAGACGGTTACGGAGATATTAAACTCCAGGGCGGCCGCAACAAGAAAAGCAGTGTGTCACGGCGAGGGTTACTGGTAAAATTCCGAGAGTATGCACTGCAAGAAGAGTCGTGCAACATATTGCTTTCTCTCACGTATATCTCGCAAAATGAGCACAACCAGGAAATCAGAGAAATTGGAGCTGATATGGAATTTTATACTCAGTCTTCCTTCCCAAGCACTATGCAACAGGAAAGTGGATTGTGGTACCAGAGGTACCTTCCGCCACAGATAGTACGGTGGCATGCGGTGTGTAGATCTGCAATAGATGTATACGTAATGCAAAAAGATATCCGCCACCTGTTGTGTGTCTGAAATTTTGGTCTGATGTAACTGTTATAACCGAAACTGGTTACCTCTAGTAGACAGTAAATGAATTGTGATTTGGACTGTTACGTATTATTTTTGTCCTCGTTTAGACTTCCAGAAGTCTGCCACAGTAAGGCTTGTATAATTCCTGTTGTTGTTGTTGTGGTCTTCAGTGCAGAGACTGGTTTGATGCAGCTCTCCGTGCTACTCTATCCTATGCAAGCTTCTTCATCTCCCAGTACCTACTGCAACCTACATCCTTCTGAATGTGCGTAGTGTATTCATCTCTTGGTCTCCCTCTACGATTTTTACCCTCCGCGCTTCCCTCCAATACTAAATTGGTGATCCCTTGATGTCTCAGAATATGCCCTACTTACCGATCCCTTCTTCTAGTCAAGTTGTGCCAGAAACTCCTCTTCTCTCCAATTCTATTCAATACCACCTCATTAGTTATGTGATCTACCCATCTACTCGTCAGTATTCTTCTGTAACACCGCATTTCGAAAACTTCTATTCTCTTCTTGTCTAAACTATTTATCGTCCACGTTTCACTTCCATACAAGGCTACACTCCATACAAATACTTTCAGAAACGACTTCCTGACACTTAAATCTATACTCGATGTTAACAAATTTCTCTTCTTCAGAAACGTTTTCCTTGCCATTTGCCGATCTACATTTTGTATCCTCTCTGCTTCGACCATCATCAGCTATTTTGCTCCCCAAATAGCAAAACTCCTTTACTACTTTAAGCGTCTCATTTCGTAATCTAATTCCCGCAGCATCACCTATAATAAGTCCAATGAATAATAATAATAATACACACACACACACACACACACACACACACACACACACACATACACACACAGAGAGAGAGAGACAGATTTCTGATTCTGTCCTCTAACCCCTTCGTCTTTCTGTAGTCTAAAATTACTTCGTATGTAATGATCCTGATGTCGATGAAGCGTTCAAAAGTGAGAAGGTTCCTGCAAATAAAACGCCGTCTTTGGATCAATTTCCCCACAATGTTCCTAGGTGATGACTCCTGTTTGTGTTGGTCGTCATTGTAATACCTAGGTATTTAAATGAGTTGACAACCTTTAAATTTATCTCATTTACAGTGTAACCGGAACTTAACGAACTTTTGTAGTTCACTTGTGGAGGATCCCTCACTTTCTATCTTTTGGGGTGTCGTCTCATAAGCCACTGACGTCTCCCGTCCACTTGTCCAGTCCCAGTTAATGCTCCGTGGATCAACACACAAAGCTAAAGCAGAATAACGAAGTTGACCTCGCAGCAAAGAATAAATAAAAAAAAATGAGCAACAAGTACCACTTCTCTAACGAAGCTTCACTAGTCACTGTTTTAAGTTTACAGTACTATGTATGAGTTAGACCAACAACGCTTCGCAGAAGATTATATTCACCGGTTAGTCTTTGGCTCTGCTTCGTTTAAAACTATTGTGAGGTACCGCTCTACGTAATATTGCGCGAAGAAAAAGTTCTAGAATCACAACAAGAAAACACTTTCGCTCAAATTCGTTACAAACCCTGCCTTCAAATCAGGAGCACCTACACACACTGTCTGCGTCTGTAAGAGTGTATACAATCTTTGAGCAAGAACATGTGCATGTCACGCTTCAGGGAGCATTAATGGGATTCTTTCGAGCACAGAGTTTGCTCCCTGGACCTTGACACACTTCCCTCACTAGTAATCTCCTGCAGCCGCAGTGGTTTTCCTAAATCGCGAAAGGCAAGTGTTGGAATGATTTCTTTGTAAAATACACGACGAATTTCGTTCTCAGTCCTGCCCCAGTCAAAAAGTGTGGTCCGCGTCTTAAGACATCGTCGTAAACGGGACGTTAAACTCTAACCTTTCTTCCTTCTTCCAGCAGACCTGAGCTGCGTCGCATGAAATATGGGCCAGAGACCTGTAACAACCTTCCAGCATTTGATGAGTCTTAGTCAACGTAGTACATAGGCTTATGACCGTGCGGCACACAAACTGAATGTAACTGGATGTTCTTGATACTGTGACTTGAAAAGATCATCTAAAACGTAACGGTTACGCCAGCTAAGCTATAACCTTTTCGCAATCGCAATTAAAGGGGTCGGCAGAAGAAAGTGATAATCCTTAATTTAATACGTATTAGACTGACGGCATTGCCTGTTGCGTTTCCGAATGCACAGCATACTACTAAAAGGAAGCATCTATACGTACTGTTAAAAGTGTTGTCTTCTGTATAAATTATTTGTCGTATTCTACTTATGTTCTCATCTTTGAATTTAACCCAATGTATAATGTGCAATGCCACAAAATACGCTCTTGTGGATTAGCAGTTTCTTCTGCTAACGCGCTCAATTCCCTTATGGCTATATTACTACACAATTTACGATTCAGACTGGTGCTGGGTGTTCTTTGCTCCGCTGTAAGATGAATCTGAAATAGCGTTTCTCATTGTATAGTAGTTCATATTCCAGTTAAGATAAATATTTCATTCTGAAATCGTGGTGGAATTCACTTATACACTGAGGTGACAAAAGTCATAATATACAGCTTAATACCGTGTCGGACCTCCTTTTGCCTGGAGTAGCGCAGCAACTCGACGTGGCATGCACTCGACAATTCGTTGTAAGTCCCCTGCAAGAAGTATTGAGGCTTGGTGCATCTACAGCTGTCCACAATTGCGAAAGTGTTGCCAGTGCAGGATTTTTAACGCGAACTGACCTCTCCACTACGTCCCACGAATGTTCGATGGGATTCATGTCGGTTGACCTGAATGGCCAAATCATTTGCTCGAGTTGTGCAGAATGTTCTTCAAATCAATTGCGAACAACTGTGGTCCAGTAGCATGACAACGTTGTTAGGAAATATGAAGAGATGAAAGTCTCTCCAAGTAGCCGAACATAGCCGTTTCCAGTGAATTATTGGCTTAGCTGGACCAGAGGACCCAGTCCATTCGATGTAAAACACAGCCTACACCATCATGGAGCCTCCATCAGCTTGCACAGTGCCTTGTAGACAACTTGGGTCCGTGGCTTCGTGTGGTCATGAGCCCAGGAGAGGCGGTTAGGCGATGTTGTGCTGTTAGCAAAGGCACTCGTGTCGATCGTCTGCTGCCATAGCCCATCCTAACGGACACGTTCGTCTTCCGTTCCACATTGATTTCTGCAATTATTTCTTGCAGTGTTGCTTTTCTGTTAGCATTGATAACTCTACGCAAACGCCCCTGCTCTTGGTCTTTAAATGAAGGCCGTCGGCCACTGTGTTGTCCGTGGTAAGAGGTAAAGCCTGAAATTTTATATTCTCGACGCACTCTTGACACTGTGGGTCTCGGAATATTGATCTCCCTAGCGATTTCCGAAATGGAATGTCCCATTCGTCTAGCTTCAACTACTATTCCGCGTTCAAAGTGTTTTAATTCCCGACGGAAACCTTTTCACATAAATCAGCTGAGTACAAGTGACAGCTCCGCCAACGCACTGCCTTTTTATACCTGTATACGCGACACCACCGCCATCTGTGTATGTGCATATCGCTTTCCCATGACTTTTGTTGCCGGCCGGGGGTAGCCAAGCGGTTCTAGGCGCTTCAGTCTGGAGCCGCGCGACTGCTACGGTCGCAGGTTCGAGTCCTGCCTCGCGCATGGAGGTGTGTGATGTCCTTACGTTAGTTACGTTTAAGTAGTTCTAAAGTCTAGGGGACTGATTACCTCAGATGTTAAGTCCCATAGTGCTCAGAGCCATTTGAACCATCTGACTTTTGTCACCACAGCGTAAATCTGATCTTATTCTTCTCTGTAGCTGAAGAATATTCCGCACCAGTCTCGTAAGCATCTGATCACACAAGGTAAGTCAGCGGGTCGTTCAGTGAAGCGATTAGGATAGTGACAGTATTTCTCAGACAAAGACCAGTTTACAGGTTTTATCCCATGGCCTAGATAACAGCAACTAGTTCTGATACTGAAGGGAAGAAGTGAGTGATAAGAGGGCAGCTCCCTCTTCTGGGTGATGGCATATCTTCATACAACGAGCAGGACATCTTATGAAGCCTCAAGAACGCCGTAGCGTTCAGTGGACGGAGTCAACGAGAAACCATGGACTCAATGAAAAGCAACTGCCACTCTTACGTGGAAAGCCTTAAACCGGATTTAAAAAAAGAAAAAAGTGTGTCCAGATACAAAAGCAACCTCGTAAAGTGATGATGTGAAGATGATAATGTGGCAAACAGCGGTAGATCGTTATCTTATGTGCACCACAGTCAATTATTATATGCAGATAAATTCTTATCTATTCTACAGCAGTGTTATCCAAATCGTCAAACAGTGAAGCAGTGTTACTTTGGTGTTTGTGGACTCAGAAAATGACGCCTCTGTCTTTGAGGAAAGTTGTATCTCTCATAGATTACTTCACTAAACCTCCAAATTATAAGCGTTTTCCAATCTTCAGAAGCAAAAGAATTCGGAAACTTCCTTTTCTGACAGACAATAAATATAAGTATTTGTGAGTAAAACCTGGGTGGTTCCTCATATGAGATCACGAAAGAAATTTCAGTTTAAAGACAATAGACTCAACTCTATCACATCACTGCACATGGGTACAGTTTTTACACGACTTCGTCTGATGCTTTACTTCTAATATTAGACTATAAGTATACTTCAGTTTTTAGCGGCGCGCATACCGTCGTTCGTCGGGGTCAACAACCCTGAAGATCTGCCAAGGTATACGCTATAAATAACTATCTATTCACAGGTTCAAGTACCTCGTCTAGTGATTGGTGGGATAATTATTCTTGGGCAGAGCCGTGTAATGAATACTTTATTTAGTGTATCGTTTCTGCTGCAACTGTGTTTGCTTATGAAGACATAAAATAATCTGGGAAAGTACGCAGCAACATAGACATAGCGCTTAATGAGATTTGTTGCATTATCACGGATTGTTTAAGACCTACACCGGTAGTTAAACTCCACTGTCTTGCTGGTACAGCATCTTCTGAAATTAGACGTGTCATAACTGTTAGGTGCGAGAAAAGCAAAGCTATGACTTGGGAACCCCAACCTTTATATGCCCGTCAGCCAGTATGAATGGGAATAATCAAACGGCTAAAATCGATACCGGTATTTTATTTCTGAATAACGGGTATTTTTCGGTATTTGTTTGGCCTCGGTTAAACAGTTGTCTTCTATTCTTTACTAATAACCGTGTAAAAAAATAAATTTGCTAAAATGTCTGTTTTTTAACTAAACTTTTTTAAAGTAATTTTTTCGCAAAATTTCCATTGCTTTGAAATATTGCGTTATAATAGAAAATGGAAAAAGCGATCAGTACTGTTTTAATAACATGGCGGACAGAGCCGAGCACAAATATACGGCAGAAGAATGAGATTTTCACTCTGCAGCGGAGTGTGCGCTGATATGAAACTTCCTGGCAGATTAAAACTGTGTGCTGGACCGAGACTCGAACTCGGGACCTTTGCCTTTCGCGGGCAAGTGCTCTACCAACTGAGCTACCCAAGCACGACGCACGCCCCGTCCTCACAGCTTTATTTCTGCCAGTACCTCGTCTCCTACCTTCCAAACTTTACAGAAGGTCTCCTGCGAACCTTGCAGAACTAGCACTCCTGAAAGAAGGATATTGCGGAGACATGACTTTGCCACAGCCTAGGGGATATTTCCAGAATGAGATTTTCACTCTGCAGCGGAGTGTGCGCTGATACGAAACTTCCTGGCAGCTGTGAGGACGGGGCGTGAGTCGTGTTTGGGTAGCTCAGTTGCTAGAGCACTTGCCCGCGAAAGGCAAAGGTTCCGAGTTCGAGTCTCGGTCCGGCACACAGTTTTAATCTGCCAGGAAGTTTCATTCGGCAGAAGAATTTATACAGCGTTGGTGAGTCAATAACGTACATATTATCATGTGGCGTGGCCTATTAGAGGGTATGCGACGTGTACATGAAGTGTGCAAGACTTGCCCACACCTGGTCTCTACGGTAGGTTCTCACTATCGTTACCGGACAGAATGGCGCCATCCATAGTCTGCAAGTACTTTATGAAGTGCGTTATCAATGCAGTACAGTTCTCATTTCCCTTTAAAAGATTTCAGACGGGAGGAGCCATAACAAATTTGCGACACGACATGAGGAGAAAACTTAAAAGTGAAGTAATGTGTAAATAATATAAAGGTCATTTTTAAAGTAAAACACACAATCAAAATTTTATTTTTTTTGTTATTTTCATTCAGTTGAATAGATAGCACATTTTTATTGAAGCTAGATGAATGCAATAGCTCAAGTTCTTTCTGCTTTCTCTAAAAGCATGTAAAGACCTCATGAATAATCTTAAATGGAAATACTGTCTCCTTTTAATATTTATCACTGGAATAAGATTCAGAAATTCATTTCTGTCACAGAAGAATGTCTGTGTAGTACTTACTTTGAAAGAAAATCGACCCATACCCACAATCACGAGATTTCGATTTATTTTTCAAGGTCTTACCAAGAGCCCAGGGAAAGGCCACTAATGTCCGAGCTGGAGAGGAGGGATTGAGGGGGAAGGGCCAGAAAATGCTATGTCGATTGTGTGGAAAAATGTTCTCGAACCGGCCCTGGGTAAGCTTGCTACAGAGTCTTATTTCACTGCTACCCCTTCATCGTGCCATAACTGTCACTTCTTTGCCTCTGCCTACACTGAACTGAATGTGCGGTCAACAGGACTGTACATGCAGCCAGCACGCCAACAGGCCAAACGCATTCAGACGATAATTGTTTGATATGTCTGGTAATTTCTGTGATTTGGCGAAGTGTATGGTCTAATGGCATCGATGTTGGTGTGCGTCAATTTTGTGGCGAATGCGTCTGGAAGTCTGTGAAATATGAAAAAAAAGAACGTCATCTCGTTAGTAAACATTTTCATGTTAGGCGATGAGGTGCTGGTTTGATGGAAACAAAAGTGGATTATGACGGTAAAATTTGCTGGGTTATTAGGCCGCGTCTTATTCCCTTTCAAAGTCCGGACTCAAGGTTTAACTGCTCTGTCGGGATCTTCTTCCGGAATGTTCTGGTGTTCCTTGATAGCTGGGCACTGTCGACAAAAACCACTATTAACCGCACTTACAAAAGCATGGTTCTCGGATTATTGCGGAAAAACGAATCTATTGGGTACGATTTCTAAGGCTACCATTGTAGTTTGTGAGTGTGCATATTTGATCAGTTTAAACGGCTTACTCGATAAACCGTTAGCTGTGCCAACGATGGAGGGCCTCCATTTGGCATTCCGCCTAAAATCACTACGCCCTTGTCACGTGCACATAGATACAGTCAAAACTGTGCCAAACTGAGACTCGACCCGGATTTTTGCCTTGCGCGAGCAATGCTCTTATCAGCTCTACTCTCTAGGCACAACCTAAGAATCATTTTGTCAAAGCTAGGCCGCGTGGTCTAAGGACGTCTTGTCACGGTCCGCCCCCCCCCCTTCGGAGATTCGAGTCATCCCTCGGGCATGGAGGTGTGTGTCGTCCTTAGCGTAAGTTAGATTAAATAGTGTGTAAGCTTAGGGACCGATGACCTCAGCTGTTTAGTCCCATAAGACCTTACCACAAATTTCCAAATGTCCTCACAGCCAAAATTTTGACAGCATATCTCTCGAGCTCCACAGACGTTCAGTTGAATACTTTGCTTAATTAACGGAAGAAAGAACATTTCGGGGGAATAGCTTAGCTACATTTTGGGAATTTCATGGCCCAGGTTCGCGTCTCGGTTTGCTAACAGTTTTTAATCTGTTGTTTGTTTTGATACCACCGACACTCCGCTGCACAGTCATATATGCTGGTCGCATGCGAGGTGAGACTGACTTTGTTTCGAATCTGCACCGGAACTACTGGTGGTCGGCTACGCAGCCTCCACTGGATGGACTGCCGGTAATCCAGCAACTAACTCGCTAATCCCTTTGCTGGACTGCAAGCGGTGAACAACCATACCTTTCAAAACCACCTCCTCCTTATGGCATGCAGAACTCAGCGGCCCACCGTGTACGTCTGCTCACCGCACCTCAAATTAGAATATCGGAATGTCTGCCATTCGCACTTACGGGCCTCGCTGTCTGAGGTGCCACGTTACGGATTGCGCGGCCTCTCCCGCCGTAGGTTAGTTTACGTTAGTTTAAGTAGTATGGAAGTCTAGGGACCGATAACTTCAGCAGTTTGGTTCCTTAGGAATCCACATACATACGCACTTCAGGCGTACAACCAGTCTGCGGGACCTCTCGGACTGGCTCTCTTTGATTTTCTTCATACTTTACGCGGATAATGTCAGTGCCAGGAAATCAAATTCCTGAAGTAATACGACACAATTCTCAAATTCGAAAAAACTCGTCTTTGAATATTAGAAGATTTTGGAGCGCTGTGAAGTATCAAAGATTTCGAACATTTTTAACGGAGCTCCAGGTGGTTAAGTGCGTAGCTTATTAGTTTTGTATTCGTGGAGTTTCTGTGTCGATTCTCCGTTGGAGCAGCATATTTTTTAATTGACTTTTGTATTTATTTTCAAATAGAAATATTTATTATAAAGTACCGAATCATTATTTTTGGTAAAAATAAGATGTCATTTTCAATCACAAATCGCACAATAGTAAATTAAAATTCGATGCACAAATGCAAACTAAATGCTAGATAAAAAATAATTTGTTTCAACAACAGTGCTCAGTCTCTGTAGGTAGAAAAGAACTTTTTTTTCGGTGTTTCGTGTTTCTGTACCAAATTTGAATGCTCGCTTTTTAATATTAAGTATGTTATTTTTGTTAAAAAACGTTGATTGACTATTTATTGATTAACATTTAAATGTGAATATAAAATTAGAATTCTAATAAAAAAAAAGGTACTCCTCGAGTGCCTCGAACTGTTGACTGTTATGCTACAAGCTCAGTTACCGCAGCTCTGATCGAAATGTTTCGTACTTCACAGCGTTTGAAAATCTCCAGATATTCAAAGGCAATATCTTCGAGTTTACTATATTCATCCACTGTTTCATAATGAGAGCACTTAGCGACTTACAATAAACTTTGAGCATAATTTCAAACTCCTCCTAAACTACTTGTCGCTTTCGTGCTTAAAGTCAAATATTTAACATATTAACTTATTTGTAACGTAATCAGATACTTGACACTGTTTATACAAGGGAACTTCGATTCTTTAAAGACTCGGGGTTACTGGTAGTTCCTAATCACCAGACATTGCGCCACTGTCCTCGATTATGCGGCAGACCTCTTTGCAGTGCTTCGTGGACTAAGAAGCTTGTGAGACTGTTGACGGCCTCTTGACAGCCGTATGGACACGTTAAGATTGGTAGATGCCTTGGTGCTAATAGAGAGGACGGGCTATGTGACGGCATCGGTTTCATCTACTTGGCCCCCCCCCCCCCCCTCCTCTCTCTCTCTCTCTCTCTCTCTCTCTCTCTCTCTCTCTCTCTCTCTCTCTCTCTCTCTCTCTCTAGTCACCAGCACAGCACAAACATTACACCAAATTCAGCACGGCCTCTTCACAGTCTGTCCCGGACGGATTCAGTTAAAATACAACACTCACTCTTTGCGAAGGAAAGAATTCGCGTTGAGGAAGGATGCAGAAGAGAATCGCCTGTGTCCTCTCGAAGAAACCTTCGGACATTCTCCTCTAGCAGTTTAGGGGAAATCGTGGAAAACCTAAATCTCGATGGTCGGATGGGGATTTGAACTGATGTCCTCCCTAATACGAATCCAGCGTCTCACCGCTGAGCTACCTCGCACGCTGCAAAGAAAGAAAACTTTTCCCATTAGGGGACTTAGGAACCCCTCTGCGGTCTCCCAGCCACAATGCCAGCCTTCTTTTACCCTGCTACATAGACGACGGGCGAACGCTCAGACTAAAGTGAGAGCTGTTGTAAGGGGATACAGTCGATTACAAACGAAAGCTCAGGCGTTACTCAGGATCAGTCGTTGGGAGGAGCAATCAGATGATCGTCTGTCGCCGATCGGAGATAATGCTGTCTAATCGAACTGACGACCTAGCTCCGTCCCCAAGACATTTCGTTTTTTGTGCTGTCCTGTGTAGTCCGTAGTGTTAGTGTGACCTCATTTTAATGACGTGGCAACTTAGACAGACAGAACATCAGGAGCATGAACTTCATGTTGACCATTAGTTGTTACCGGAGGGAACTGTCACGTAGACAGTAATTAGCGACTACACTGGAGACGTAACAGCTACACAGAGAGAGGTTTCCGATTCGCGTGTTGCTGAATTTTTGTTATCTGAATCTTTTATTCTGAATAGTTACTCTGTATGGCTTACGAACATCTGCCCATGTATCGTTGTTTTCGCACCACTTTTCAACTTACCTGGGCCACACTGGAGGAAGACGAGCATTTTTGGGCCGCTTATTTATACCTGTAAGGAAAGATATACATGCATTTAATTTATCATGATTTTATATAAATGAAATTTTATGGAATTTTTTTCAACCGATCATGCGGTACATGCTCACTTCTTAGGTCGCATTGGCAGTTGCTTTGGGCCGCATGCAGCTCGCGAACCGCGCGTTGGACACCCTAAGTCTATAGACTGGAGCCGGGCTTCATTATTACTTCAGTAACGTACTGTACCCGTTGGTTATGCCTTAACAGTATTTGTGTCCTAAAATATGTTTACTGTGTACGTCAAATTCTGACATACCAATGGATATCCGGCGGTTCCATACTATAATCGATATGGAGCACACAGCTGTGCTTTAGGACTAATTGTTGTGTTCTCATTTTCTGACTGCTCGTAATTGTTGTTTCGATTCTTACTTACTTGGACTTGGTTTCTCGAATACTAAGTAGCATATTGGATAACAAGTTTCTTCCAGCGAACTCGATCAGCTGCCATGTTTACTTCTGTATTTATTCGCTTGTTTCCACGATAGTGGTGATTCTTTCAAGCGTAGAGCTTGTACTGCAACCTTCAATCTTCTTTCAGCAACGATTTTGTGCAGGCTGCATAAACTACTTTTTCTCAGAATGTCGTCGTCTGAAACATGGTCGCAGTATGTGGTATTTAAAATTCGCCTAATTGATGGGGAACATTGAGCCTGTTTGTTGCTTTTGCTGGCATTTTCCAGGTCTCATATGCATATATAGCGATCGATAGAATGGTAGAGAAGTCCAGCGGAAGCTTTGTGGACATACTTATACAGTCCAATTGCCATATGCATCGCATTCGTTGGAAGAGTGCAGAAGCTTTCCATTTCTCCTGCTGCCGTCTGCGTCTATGTTCCCGTAATTACAGAAAAGGAAGCCGAGATGTAGAAACCGGTCAATATGCTTCTATTGCACCATATTTTGAGTAAATACATTTCCACTTTTGATCTCGGTCATATGTTTGAGCGGAGCGAAAACAAGACTTTCTATAAATTAAACAATGGATTTTTGTTCGCATGTTCATTGCCAAACGAAAAGTGGGAACTGGGTTACTAGAGTATCAAAGTGACCACCATCCGGTCTAGTTCTCCAAATGAAAATTATTTTTCGTATTACCATTTATTTTTAACTCTACAGAACTGGTCATTCAATCCAGCTTGTTAGTCATTAGTCCTACTATTCGAGGTCTGTACGGTGTCACCAGCAAAATGGAGATCCGTAAGGCTAGGTTGCTCATTCTAGCGTATGCTGTGTTCTTATTATGAAATTGTGACAAAATGCAGCCTAGTCTGACACCTAACAGAATACTAAAGAAAGGAACAGCAATTCGAGTCCACATATAAGTTTCTGAAAACACCTGTGAGATGGGCAGGAATTCCATATAGGCTTACAGTATACCCAACGATTCTCGGTAAATACTGTCAAAAGCTTTCGTAAGACTCTACGAACTGTAAGTGCAGTGAGCCGTTGAATTATATGTATTGCTCTATAGCTCTACTACGTTTCCAGAACAAATATTTTCTCAGAGATGGGTCTCCCACTTCGAAAGCCAGCCTGTTCTTGTAGTTGACAATCTACTGCACCTTGTGTCCTTTTCAGAACGAGGAAAAAGGTCTTCGCCTAGCACCGACAGGAACGTGATCTCTCCACTTAACATATTATGTTAGATTTCGTTTCTTTGGTACCTTAACAATGATACCACTCCTCCAATCTTGTGTAATTCGCGTTGTTTTCCAACAGGTGTTTCAAAGTTCATTAGTTCCGTATTTTAGAATTTCGACTGAGATTTCATCCAAACCAGCTGGAATATTTCTTGTTGTTTCTATAGCGGTAAAGAGTATAGTGGATTTGGAGTGCTACTATGAAGCCCAGTCTCACTTCTTCCCTAAAGAAACTTGAAGCAAATGCTCCAGAATACCCAAGACGTTGTTTGAAAATAGTTTTACATTCTTAGAGTTGACATCGTCTGGAGTTTAGATCTCCTAATATATTAAACGTTAACAATTCATTGATTATTAGAAACGGGGATTTGCCGTGAAGAGCTTCGTTACCTTAAATGTTGTAAAATAACAGTGTGTGTGTAATTTCGTAACAGAAACGGTATTCAGTCAAGAAAAGTACATATGTTTGTGGTGTTTTGGAAGTCAGTACTGCCAACGATAAGAAATGTAATAACGGTACACTCATTATAAAAAGCATCTGGTTGTAACGCATTTACTGTAAAATTTGTTCTGTAACACTGTTCAAACATGCGATGCCCCTCACCTGTTGTTTTGAAGATGAGATAAAGCAACGAGTGTTGTTTCTGGTTTTATCCAGTTCACATATTGCTGCTTCATGAGTGCTAGATTACTACATAGCTATCTCACCAAGGAAGATTACAAAAGTTTAGCTGTATTCACCCAGTACTTGCAAGTCGAAGAAAACAGAGTAACAAAATGTGAGAAGTTCAACAGCACGCAGCAAGTAAGTAATCTTTTCTTGCCGTAATTCAACTATAGAAGGAGGTAGAAAAGTACACTGCGTCAATAGAAAATAACTTTCTTAACTTGCAGAACAGAATATAAACACATGTCACGACTTTTCCTAACCTGCTTCACATATTTTGCGGGGGCTTTTTTGTGCTATTTACCGTAACAAATATACTTCTCACACTTTTTCGTCAAATTTGCGCTGATGATATGCACCATACAGCGTCTTTTGCCACAAATTTTTGTTTCTTCGGCGCAGGGTCAAGCTTTGACAGGTATATTAAGCAGCTTCCCATATTTGACGTGTAGAACGCCTTGTTTGAAAGGTTACCAACTTCCTGATTGGCAGGGAAAAAAGCTGAGAAGAACTTCCGCTCCTTGACATCAGGTCTGCATATAAAACTCGCAGTCGGTCCTTTTTGCTGCAACCTGTTGTATTTTAAATGCTAGAAACGTCGAACTAAATTCCAACTATGTACAAAATTCAGTCTGTTTTGTAGCAGCTGGCACTCTTGAACTTATTGCCGACTGCTTTCGAACTTTGGATGTTTAGTTGCTTTCTTTGTCTGCAAAATATTATAGCGCCATCACTATATGCAGTCCCCATAAGAGAGACTCAAAATAAATTACACACCACGGCAGGCATTCAACTGTGAGTCTTCATGTTATAGCAATACGATTTTGCTTTCTGCAAGAGTAGATTACTATATCTAGCTGACGGCTCTGGTGCGCTTCGCCGCAACGTGGAGCTTCGCAAACTACTGCGGCCATCATTCGATTACACTTTCATTTTTTACCATTTGGTATAGGTAAATGATTGGTTCTAAATTTTCCGTAATGTATATCCAGATATGAATTTCCGTAGAATGTTGCTCGTTGGGTCTCCCCCACTTTCTTTATCCTTCATTTCTCCACACACACCAGGTGAAGGATAGTTCTACTGCCTTGCTGCAGCAGTTGTTGGACAGACGTTTTTGAATGAGCCTACCACATTTTCTATCCGTAATTGAAATAAAGTTTTTTCGGCTACTGTCAATTTAGTGCTGGCAGTCACGGAAAGCGACAGCCGTTGCACGAGTTAAAGAAAATGAATAGTCCGACATGGCTTGCGCCTGATTTTACCGTCAAAAGAAGAGAATCACTATCCAGTTTTGACAGTTGTGCATGTTTGGGCGGAAAACACTTTAGTAAGGTGTTGTCTCAGTTACTATAAGGAAAACCAGTCGTCTGCCCGAACGTTGTTTTGAACCGAACGGTGCTTAACAGGGCATAATCTTTCTGGAGGTGCGATGCCCTTTCGTACCTTCAAACCGTGAACCGGTTCACCGACATTGTTATATAGAGGCTGCTTACAGTTTACCGTGGAGCCCGAACGATGCTGTCCGCAGCTCGTGGTCGTGCGGTAGCGTTCTCGCTTTCCACGCCCCGGTTCCCGGGTTTAGATTCCCGGCGGGGTCAGGGATTTCCCCTGCCTCGTGATGACTGGGTATTGTGTGACGTCCTTAGTTTAGTTAGGTTTAAGTAGTTCTACGTTCTAGGGGACTGATGACCATAGATATTAAGTCCCATAGTGCTCAGAGCCATTTGAACCATTTTTTGAACCGAACGATGCTGCCGCTTGACTTTGGTACATTCATGAAGCATTATAAGAGGTTAAAACCACGTTAACTTCAAGACATAAATCCCAAGTCCAACACAAGATCATACAGCGAACGTACAGATATGTAGTCTGCCAGTTACTGATGGAATTGACGTTAATTTCCAGAAATAAATCGAAAGACTAATTCAGGATCAAGACCCTAACGTTCAGATATGTAGTCTGACATCCACTAAGTCAGTGCAGTTTTCAGTAATTGTCATACAGCAAAACGCAAAGTAATATTTCTTCTTTTGCTAGGATTTAATGTAAATCGTAGCGCCCTTAGATTTCACAGTTTGCCAAGGTAAGGGACGATGCACTTGCTTAAGACACACCAAGAGAATCGTCACGGACAGGCATAAACCACAATCTGTTTACGAAGCTATAAAGTCCAGCGTTTCACTGTCCTACTTCCTAGTTGCGCGAAGAATGCCCCCGTTCTACAGAGACGAAAAACACCTCGCCAATAGAGCCACAAGCAATGCTTCACGTTTATTAGTTGGGAACGGTTAGATCTGTTGCGTTCGAAACATAGTAGCGCCTATTAACTTTTTTTATCTTCCAGTAATAAAATAATTAGTTTGCTTTTACATAAATACGTATAGAATAGTAACAGCGGCAGATTTGCGGTGATCTGCTTGTAAGAAAAGCGAGAAATTTTGCAGTATTCAAGTAATTCGCTGGGGAGCAGCACACGTGCTCCCTTCGTCGGAATAGCAGCATTTGGAAAGGATCAAAATGCGCACACCGGAAGTTGCCTTAGCTAGGAAATGCGTGCTAGATCTCCGTGACTCTTCACTTTCGAAAAAGCATCAACCGGGTGCAGATGCCATTTTCCAAAATTGATGCTCATTGTTTCACTAGTTCCGCCGCATCTTGTTTCAAATATTGATGACTGCGTAAAACTGCAGTGGTGGAATTTGTTGTATCAGACTCCATAATTCAGTACTTTTGTTATAATCGTCGAAAATCTTAGGCGAATTGGCTTGATTTTCCTCCCTCTCTCTAGGAAGCAAATATACACAATAATATGTATCAAGTCTTTTGGTTTATTTCTATAAGAGGAGTTATTTACATTTTAACACTCTTAAGGAACCAGATGGAAGTACATACGTCATTTGATCCGTTTCTTCTTCCGAACTATCACTGTTAATCTTGGAAGGAACTCCGAATAAACTTTACGATAAAACTGATAATTTTTGATGTTTTTACACCTACAGTTACCTCGTCTGAATTCACTGTTGCCATTTAATACTTGATCAGTTCTCAAAGTGCCTTGATAACCGCTACTCATATCGTGTAGACATTGAAAGAATTAATTTTTCAGTGCATTCCTCACTCACTCACAAGAATCTCCAAAATTTCCCGTCTATTCCGTGGTTTCTTTTTTGCAACAGCATTTACCGTAACCTTCCAATAGTTCTCCATAGGATTGCGATTCCGGCCATTTCCAGGCCATTCTAACGTTTGAGCTCAATTTCGTTTAAGGAGAGTTTTTACCTGAATTGCAGAATAATTAAGTTGGAACATCGTCTGCTTCAAGCTTGACACAAACATTGCTCACAGAACCTACCTGCAAAGCTCTGTGGCAAGGTGCAGAATCGTCCTGGAAAATGCAACTGGAAATATTTCGAAACTAATCTCTTATTGTGGGCATAAGCTCCCTTTCAAGGATTCCGATGTATACTTACATTGACGGAGCCATTTATGAAGGCCAGGCGACCTACTCCGTGGATAGAAATGTATACCCAGGCCATTGCACCTGCTGGATGTTCGTGTTATACAAGAAGGCAAAAATTCTTCACCACCCCTGCGACGCGCGAACACTTTGCCATTTGAGCCACACATATTAAACTCATATGAAGAAATTACTCTGTTTAACATCTCCAGCGTCTGTGAAATGTGCTATAAAAAGCCAATGTTGTCGCGTTGTTTCTGTCAATAAAGATTTCTTTCTAGGTCGACGGGCAGCGAGCCCAGTTGCCAGCAGTTTGTTTCTAAGAACACCACTGGTTACTGAGACGTCACAAATTGCTTACCAGTCTCGCTTTAGTTCAGTTGATGGGCGACGATCCTATCTTGTTTGATAGTAGATGCCCTTTTCTTATGTCTTCCTTCCTCACGATCAACATTCGCTTTCTCTCTCTCTCTCTCTCTCTCTCTCTCTCTCTCTCTCTCTCTCTCTCTCTCTCTCACACACACACACACACACACACACACACACACACACACACACACACTGAATTTTTCCAGTAACCTCGAAATTGCAGTCCGTAGCTCGTGGTCTAGTGGCTAGCGTTGTTGCCTGTGGATCACGGGGTCCCGGGTTCGATTCCCGGCCGGGTTGGGGATTGCTCTGCCCAGGGACTGGGTGTTTGTGTTGTTCACATCATTTCATCATCATCATTCCTGGCAGTGGCTCGATTGGAATGTGCGAAAAATTGGACTGTGAAAAAATTGGGACTTTGTATGGATGCTGATGACCGCGCAATTGATCGCCCAACAAACCAAAAATCATCATCATCATTATCATCGAAATTGCAGACTGATTAAAACCTATCTTAGAGGATGCCTGTCTCATCCTGAGACCAGCTGACGCATAAGCAAGTATAGCAGCTTTGGCGTTAATTCCACTTCAGTCTGTCAGCACAAAAGGTCTGTACGAACATTGCTTCATGGTAGATGAAAACAATTGCAACACAGAGCTGAATAATGTTGGAAAAAATGTGGTAGGAAGTGAAACAATAAAGGCACGCCAGTACTAAACGAGAGAAGAGAGAGAGCTGTGAAGAAGACGTTAGCCAATTGCACGCTGACCGACCCCTCTCCAGGACGGCAACGCGACGGCAGCGACCTCTATGCGAAGAGGACATAAGCGCCGCACGGACTGCAGGCAGCCCAGTTCTACGACTTCTACAGCAGCGAGTTCAAGAATAGTATCAAGACTATCCAGTTCTACAGAACCATCAAGATTAGACACTTCAAGACCAGCGACTTGGGAACTGTATAATACTGAAGAGATTTGTTATATGCATGTTGCCCTTTGCTTGCGACACTTATGTGTTATTGTCAAAGTTAAGTATTGTCGTTGTTCATTTTCATTTGAATTGTCGTCTAGTGATCCGTGAAAGCAGGTTTCCTAGATACCCCATATTCGACGACTAGGCAGTATTCAACCGTAAGAATATGTAACGGACGATTGAAAAACCGTGGGCTAGTGTAACCTGAAGCAAACAGCCGGCAAAGACAAATTAATGATGTAATAATTGGTGATGCAGTAAATAATTCCACCACTGTAGTTGTCAAAGGCAATGAGTTCGAAAAGCTTTCAACAGCGAACTGCCCGTGCTCGTCCCTTGTTGAACTCCTGTTTTTTATTTACGTACCGATATCGTCTTAAAACAAGAAAAGAAATGGAAGAAAATGTAACATGGAACAAAACCGTAAATGTTATCAAGAATAGTTCGATGATTGGACTTAGGGCATACTTCTGAGAAGCATCATAGTCCCATTTAAAAACCTGAACAACAGAAACTGTACGGCTGTGGGACATTAGAGGAGTCTTGGCAGAGGCTCGGCTTACTCCGATATCTTCGTCGTTACCGTGACTCTCCCAAGTAGCCCACAAGGGGAGTATGAGCGCCGATGTGGCTCTCGTTATGGATTTCCGATAAACGTAAGCAGTTGAACGTGGCTTGTTGTGTCGCAAGCCAGGCTGCCTTCTGCTAGTGCCTTTTCCCCAGACAACAGAGCGCCTGCTTCTGACTGGGCGCGTTGAGCAGCGAAAGGGTGCCTGGTCCCAGAGCTTCGTCCTAAAACAAACACACAGCCACGGACTTTGGAACCAGCTGCGGGCCAACACCTGCGTCGCCGTTTTGAGACGAAAAAGTTGCTCCTGTATAGTGGACACTTCACTGCATCAGAAGAGCTTCGTTCGCCGGCAGTCACGGCGTACCCCAGCAGAACCGCACAGAGGCTGAACGATCGTTGTCAGAGTAAAAACGTAGGGACTAATCAACTATACAAAAATCAATAGTATCACTTCATACATTAATTTAAAAGGTGCAATATTTTACCGTCAGTTATGGTACAGAACAATACTGTGTTAACAATTAATGTAACGGAAACGTTTTAGTAAATGTACTTTGTGGCTGACAAATATTTCTGCTTTGGGATTTTATTTCGCCATATAGCTAGGTAACAAACAGTCTTGCCGCAATAACAACACCGGTTCTCGTCAGATCACTGAAGTTAAGCGCTGTTGGACTGGGCTAGCACTTGGATGGGTGACCATCCGGTCTGCCGAGCGCTGTTAGCCAGCGGGGTGCACTCAGCCCTTGTGAGGCAAACTGAGGAGCTACTGGATTGAGAAGTAGCAGTTCCGGTCTCTGAAACATACGGCCGGGAGAGCGGTGTGCTGACCACATGCCCCTCCGTATCCGCATCCAGTGACGCCTATAGGCTGAGGATGACACGGAGGCCGGTTGGTACCGCTGGGCCTTTCAAGACCTATTCGGACGGAGTTTAGTTTATATAGCTAGGTAATGATACTGTAAAATTGAAATTATGTATTTATAGGCGAGATCTGGATTTTTTAAAAATATTGTGAGTGCAGTTTCTTTTCCCACTAGTGATGGTAGCAAGTTCCGCAGTAAATTATTTTTCTTCAGTATCTCTAACCTGCTGCATTACGCTCATTACACGAAAACAGTGCCGCAGGCAGACTTGAAACTCCAGTTGTCATTCGTAAAATGACTTGGAACTCCAGTTGTCATTCGTAAAATGAATCTCATTCTCCCAACGACTACTCCTTCCCCAAACACAACTTGTGTAACGGTCCTCGACTAGGCAACAGTGGATGCCAGAAATCTGCTGCGATTCCATTTCCCCCTCTCTTTGGCTTCCCCCCTCTTCATCCACCACAGCGATGCACCCTCCCGAGCTTTTGGTGGAATAGATGCCTTAAACGTGTGCGTTGGCCAGCCCCGCCCGAGGGGTGGCTGACACAACGGCGGGAATCAGGGGAGGGTGCTGCCAGCTTTGGAAGTGTACCTGAGGACATAAAAAAGAAAACCGTCAACTGCGATGTGCGTCACCTATAAACAACCGTTCGTAAGACAACTCATATTTACTCCTGTCAGACAACAGAAGACCTGAAAATCTCTCATGGCTTGAAGCTGCCTTCGTAACTCAGTTTTTAGGCAGTTTCCTTCCTACAGTACAATAGAAGGAAAGTACTGTCACAAACCCTTCCGAATCTGTCCAGTTCTTAAACTGAACTGCCGAGCGTTGGTGCACATCAGCCCGTAGCTTCTTAGCGACACCAGGGATATTGTTATCCGTGTGATCTTCACCGTTCACATTTTAAGAACTTCTGACAATGACAATATTCAAGTCTTACTTTCTGTTCTTTGCAATGTAAGATTAACTGCTTTCACTCGCGCAAACGGGTTCATTTCTTTATCTGAATGCTGCTATTGTTATCGGCATCTGTACCTGTACTTCTTCATCGTAGTCATAACTTTAGTTTGATTCTCTGGCTGCAGGGAACTGCGCCATGGATATTATCTGTTGTTCCACTTTCATATTTTTAGAAATCACCACTTGCATTATTCCTTAACATTTGGAGAAAAACAGTGCTTTTTCATATGTGACATGTTGTCCATATTCTCCATGAGGTATGTGCCAATGGGCATATCCCCTTCATACTTGTAGCATTCAATTCCAGTAACAGTTCTATACCTGACACAATAAAAGAAGCTAATGTAGAAACCCTTCATTCATAATAGGAAGTTTGGAAAGTATAAATAACTAATCAGGCAAACTAACTGAATTGCTCTTACTTTCTCAGCACTGCATCCGTTTAGTTGCTCATTTGCAGCCCTTAATGCGAACTACTACTTAGCAAATGACAGAAAGTAGTGAAACATATAAAAGACAGCAGCTCCTTTGATCGCTTACTTAAATAACTAGAGAAGTAAGTTGTTTAATTGTGAGTAACCCTTCACAATTTGACGCCAGCATCGAGACATACATTGCAGAAAATTTTTAGACCTTACAGAAATTTAGAAAGGCAGCTATTTTGGCAAGGAAACACTCCGAATTTTCTACGTATGAAATTTAAAAAACAACATATTCAACCACATAGCATTAAGAGAGTGACGCGAGCAACAGAAACAGAAACGAAGAGGGATACGAGATCCTTATCAAGCTACAGGTGTTTGCTCACATGTGTGTATGGCCAACAGTACGTATCTAAACTGCGAGGAGGAGACAGGAGATGATTCGACTAACGCAACACAACGGTGTGGTTACTCTTCAGAGAAGTGTGATTGTCTTTAAGTGAAAAATCTTCAGAATGCCGTTCCTACATCAGTTGACAGTATCTTACATATGGATGGCTAGTGACGGAGGCTGCGAGAAAACAGTTTTCCCGCATCATAACACTGTCGCTGTGTTTGTCCATGAATTGTTGCAGGCAGCCTGCTCGCAGCTGTTTCGTACCTGATGCAACGTCTATTTGTTTGACGTAGCAAATATTATTAATGTAGAAGGAAGCACTCCCTTAGTAATCAGGTGTACAGTACCAATACAACCACCCAAATTGAGACCTATATAATAAACCGCACCTCCTGCGGCTGCGTCATAACGCGCTGTGTTTGGTTTCATGCTGTTATGTAGCGTTTTCATCTCTCTTTTTCTTCAGGTATTCTTTACTATCAATTAGCCGCTCACTTGAGCAGTTCCCCCTTTTTTTTTAAATAAATACGTCACTATGTGACTGTATTGTAGTTTATTTAACTAGGTTTCAGCATTTTATGCCATCTTCAAGTGATTGAGTTGTGTTAGTGACATGAACTCAATCACCTGAAAATGGCATAAAAGGCCGAAACATAGGTCGTGATTAAATAAACAATACAGGCAAATAGTGGTGTATTCATTTAAAAAGTATTGTATGACTGTTGCTCAGCAACATCAAAAACAGTTTCCTCTGTGTTGCAGTATCATTTTCAACAGTCGTAAAATAAATGAAAAATGGAGATGTTGTAATTTGTGTTCTCCAGACGGAAGCTGAACCGAGTGGATGTAAAAAGAGTGGCGTTCACGGTTTGTTAAACAGTTTGTTAACACATACTGAGCTGACAAAAGTGGTGGGGTACATCCTAATATCCCGACCGACCTCCTTTTACTCGTATTAGTGCAGCACGTGGCATGGACTCAGCAAGTCGTTGGACGGCTCCTGGAGAAATACTAAGCAATGCTGTCCATAATTGCGGAGGTGTTGCCGGTGCAGGATTTTGCGCACGAACTGAGCTCTCGATTAAGTCCTATAAACGTTCGACTCAATTCGTGTTGGACGGTGTGGGAGGCCAGTTCTTCCGCTGAATTGTCCAGAATGTTCGTCAAACCAGTCACGAACAACTGTGGCCCAGTGACATGTTTGGGAATATGAAGTGCATGAATTGTTGAAAACGGTCTCCAAGTAGTCGAACATAATCATTTCCTGTCAGTGATCGGTTCAGTTGGACCAAAGGACTCAGTCCAATCCATGGAAACAGAGCGGAACCCTCAACATTATGAAGCTACTACAAGTTTGCACAATGCATTGCTGAAAATGTGGGTCCATGGCTTCATTATGTATGCGCCGCACTCGAACCCTACCATCAGCTCTTATCATCTGAAATCGTGACTCATCTGACCAGGCCACCGTTTTGCAGTCGTCTAGTATCCAACCGATACGGTCACGAGCATCCTAACGGATATGTTCGTCCTCAGCACACCTCTTGACACGGTGGATGTCGGATTATTGAATTCCGTAACGATTTCCGACATGGAATGTCCCATGGGTCTAGATCCAACCACCAACCCAATATCAGAGTCTGTTAATTCCCGTCGTGCGACCATAATCACGTCGGAAATATCTTCTCCTCCAATGCAATGCCCTTTTGTACCTAGTATACGCTATACTACCGTCCTATGTATACTATGTGCATATTGCTGTATCCCATGACTTCCGTCAGCTTAATCTAAATGATTGAGCTTCAACATAATTTGGTGTGGACTAATTAAGTTAAAACCAATTCAGTGATTTTATCTCTGTTGACAGGAGAAGGACAGAGAGAAAGAGAGTAATTCTGGAAGCAAAAGAAAGATTTCGGGTCTAGTGAAGCAAGGGATACAACCCGTCGGCTTTGACCAATGACGTCATACATAACTCATAGATAATAATGTCTTCGCTTTCAGCCATAGACAATAAAACAGTTCTGTGTTCCGGATAAGCGCTATCATTGTACATTAAAATAATTGAATGTGAGTTTAAAAGAGATCGCTACATATTGCTCAAAATATTCTTCGTGTGCATTAATTTAAATAATTGGTTGTTTGCTATCCATTCGGGACTTCTTGGTGATATTGAGGTAATTTGGACTATTAGTTTTTTATTTTAGGACACTTTTTAGTATCTCATTTTCGTTTGTAGATATGGATTTATCTGGTCCGATGAACCTGGATGATTTGAGAGAGGCTATGGGAGTATACCTGTTGGCCACGATTTGTTTTTTACAAATGTGTGATTTCGTTGCCAAGTATGTTCGATGTCATGAGTTCGGCGAACATATGCTCCTCACAAGTGTATCTCGTCGTCGTACTCACGACTTATTCGTATGGTGCTGCAGCAGAGATCGGTTGTGGTTGTCCATTAGACGAGGGACGTGGTTCGAAAAATCTAAGCTCTCCTTGAGAGACTATGAAAATCACGTACTGTTGATTTCTGAGATCCTGTGTGGCTGTGTGTCCATGAATGTCGTGTGAGTAAGCGTACAGTTGTGGATTGGTACTCTTTTTGTAGGGAAGTTTTTGGGGAATACATGAAATATAGGGGGCCGGGTGTTATGGTGGAAATTCACGAGTCGCACTTTGGCAAAAGGAACTTGCCGTGGGGTGTGGGTGTATTTGGGGGAAGAGACCAAACAGCGAGGTCATCGGTCTCATCGGAATAGGGAAGGACTGGAAAGGAAGTCGGCAGTGTCCTTTCAAAGGAACCATCCCGGCATTTGCCTGGAGAAATTTAGGGAAATCACGGAAAACCTAAATCAGGATGGCCGGGCGCGGGTTGAACCGACATCCTCCCTCCAGTGGGATTATGGGTTTAGGTGGCTGTAGTTTCAGGTCAAGAGTGTGACGATGTAGTGATTAAAGTTGTACCCAATTGAAGGAAGGAGGTTTTGGTCAGCTTAATTGAAGATCACGTTGCAGAGGGTTCCACTGTAATTTCAGATCGTTTTTCTTGATGTAGGGATTTAGGGGAAAGAGGTTATCAGCATTTCGTAGTTAATCACAGTACTGAGTTCAGATCATTATCCACAGGGGCTTGCACAAATAACATAGAGGGTTATTGGTCAGTTGTGAAATCTCTTGTAGGGAAGGGGAAACGCCGGATTTCCACACTTCAAAGTCACTTAGATGAATTTTCATGGAGGCGTAGTATTTCCCAAACATATTGCCCGTTTAAATGTTTCCTTACACGGGTTGGGCAAATGTACCATCCGAAATATGTTAGCTAATTTCAATTTGGATGGGGGGGTGTGGGGGCGAATGTGTGTGTGTGTGTGCGTTCTGTGTGTGTGTGTGTGTGTGTGTGTGTGTTTTGTATATGTGGGTATGTGAGTTTTGTTGATGTCTTTCTAGGCGAGCTTCGGTTCGTTTAAGAAGTTCCCGTGTGGTAAGTTCAGTTTTCCATTTTTTTCTTTTACTGCATTTGACTATTTTGACGTATTTCATTGTTGTTTTACACCAAAACGTATGTTTCCGTGTACTCCAGTACGTAATAGAAATTTCGCAGCTGTCGTTCTTCTTTTGTTTCCCTGCATTAGTATCAGTATGATTCTTTCGAATCTTACTAGCAATATTAAAGGCGAAACGCCCGACACAACTAAAATTTGCATCCCGTCCTTCAGTTGACCTTTACACTGACACTACCTATTCGAAAAGAACGACATATGTAACATTGACGAGATTTACGTATATATGTCATCTGGAGAGCAGGATACAAATGTTGTGTATAGCTATATAGCTCGGTTAAAGAATTGGATACCATTGTCACTGCTGTTATCGAAACCATAACTTTCAGTCGATGCTATTAGCATCGAAGGCGAAAAATAAACTATACCCCATAGTGAAGTACGGGATACAAATTGTATGTGTGTCGTCTTATTGCCTCTTCGCGTAGTTCAACTGAGGTGCAGGTTGCAAATGTAACGTACGTCCACTTCCACGTTTTCGTTAGCAGTGTACATATATATAGGTCAACGGAAGTATGGGATACAAATATTACGTACGTAGCTCCTTGTGCCGTCGGTAGTACTACTATCTTCGTAAGAACAGACAGTTAGTGGTAGCTGAGGCGAAAGAAACACATATAAAATGTGTACCCCGTGCTTCAGTTGACCTATGTAGTTCAACTGAACAACAGGATATTAATGCTAACGAAAACGAAGAAATCGACGTAGTCCAAACTTGTATCCCGTACTGCAGTTAACCAATACAGTTCGAATGAGGTTCGAGATACAATCCATATATATGTGACGTGAGGTATTCTATGCTACGAATATTTCCATCGATTTTTCCCCTTAATTTTCCACAGAAATAATACGATACAAACACACGATTCCTTAACGTGAAAATACTACTTGCCTCGATATATGTCAACTATATTTTTCGTCTCTCGTATTTCTTTGTTTCTGAACAGTCTTGTCAGCTCTTTCATTGTGTAATAAATGCTCTCTGGTCAATTCTGACGTCATTGGTCAAAGCCGATGGGTGTATCCCCTGCTTCACTAAAACCAAGATTTCTTTCGCCAGTCGTCTGTCTGTAGCATGAGAAAGAGCGGAAGTGCCTTTGGCAGTGGTAAATGGAAGATGGTACCGCAGCCACGCGTGTAGGTCTGTTCGCTGTACTGCCGTTTCATTATGTAGACGTCCCATATTTTATTTTTGTACTGAACAGATTCAGTATAGCGTGTTGACCTGTCCTCACATAAACGCCATGTGTTGTGTCGGTTGCCCACAGCAGCTGCATTTATTGAATATAGCTTTGTCGACAAGTATTGCTCCCTTGACGAAAGCCAAATGTTATTTATCTGTACAACTCGGATAAATCGCCCCCTTTTCTCAGTAACAGCAACGACTGGCATGTGTCTACAGAGAAGATGTTGCAGTCATACTCAGTATGCACGTAGATGGTCGGGAATGAAAAACTTGTAATTGCATCTGTCTGTGAAAATTTATTGGCCGGCCGCCATGGTCGAGCGATTCTAGGCGCTTCAGTCCGGAACCACGCGACTGCTACGGTCACAGGTTCGAATCCTGCCTGGGGCATGGATGTGTGTGCTCTCCTTTGGTTAGTTAGATTTAAGTAGTTCTAAGTCTAGGGGACTGATGACCTCAGATGTTAAGCCCCATAGTGCTTAGAGCCATTTGAAAATTTGTAATTCCACTACCCAATAACTCCATAATTAAAGAGATATTTGAAACTGCTTGTATTTCTCCAGTTTGTCAATAACTAGGCTTCTACTATACAGTTACACGTGTAGCAACTTTCTTTATCACTTCATGCTATTTTTTAAAAAGCCGTTTTTGCATCACCTGCAAAATTTAACAAAATGGAGTCAAGAGGTTTTCATTGCCTACCATCGATATCACTAGTTTTGTGCGTCATAACTCTTTCTCTTTGGTTCGTTGTTTTATGTAGCGTTCTCATTTGTATTTTTTCTCATCGTGTATCTTTTACTGTCGATTAGGCTATCATTTGATAATTTTTATCTCCTCTGCCGTCTCAGTATCATTTGCCTTTAAAATAAACGAAATTCATAAAATGTCGTAACTCGTCTAAGTATGCGACTGTAAGAGTAGCTGTCGCTGTTGACTGTCGTCCCCTGAATTCAATTATCTTCGTAGCGGTGGGCACAAAACGTGACCTCTAGCAGTTGGTAGCGTGTTTAGCTGTGCAGCGGTCGTGTGCTCTGTCTCGTGTTATGGCTCCCCGACATCTGCTACAACAAGAATCGGACGTAATGTCGAGAGAGAGAGAGAGAGAGAGGGGGGGGGGGGGGAATTGTGATTATTTTTCTCTGACCTTTATAGACAGTTTTTCACAGCCAAATAAATCACACAAAAAAACTTATGCCTTGGAGGCTACAAGATCTAATGGTTCACGGTAGCGTGTGTGTACAGTTCGTACCGCACTTTAGGGTGCCTAGAACTCGTGACGACCTGGAGCAACCACACGCTGCCGATATCAGATGCAAAAGGTGAACATGTTAGTTATTATTTATTTTATTTATTGTTTAGAAATACACATGCAATTTACAGTGATATTTACACAATACGAAAGAAATATTTATACATAACAAAAGGAATGTACAAGAGTTATGGTGACTAATTGTATCACAAACTAATATCCAGAGAGTCTATCCAATCCAGTGCTGTTGGCGAGGCTTTGATTATGTCGTTCCAGCCTCCACCAAAACATCTATTGGAACCTTCCTCTACAATGTGTTCAACAGACTGTTCTGCTTCTCCAAAGTCGCACTTGGTGGAGTCTGAGAGTCCCAATTTGTACGTGAAGGACTTAGTTCTTCTATGTCCACACCGGATTCTGTTGTGCACACACCTGGTTCTCCTAGGTAGTTGGAAGCCTGGTATGCATTTAGGGTCTTCGAGGCCACGGCGAAGTATGCTGGTGTCGTTTTTCCATTTCTCCTTCCACACATCGTCAATCTTGAATGGTTCGTGTTCTCGAGCTGTCCAGAATGGTTTTCTTGATTTGAGACGCTGGCAGGGTAGATTGAGTATTCCTGGGCGGGCTGCCTTTGGGAAAGCTTTACGTTATTAATCTTTCCCCGTTCGCGGGCCGCTGCTTCTTGTCTCAAATGCTACTAATAGCAGACCGCCAAGTTAGAGAGTCGCCACGAGTCGTGTACTGCTGCACACCAGCACGAAAGGCCGCTGCGTTATTTGTGCAGCTCCTTCCCCGCTCTTAGCACTATTAGCCAAATGTTTCTGTTTGGATACGGAGACGAGGATGAATTGAGTCTCACCGAAATTACAGGACACGCCATTTCACTCTTGTCGACACCCTTGTAAATGAGCATGACGAAAAATTCTGTATGTGATGTTCTGCATCTTGATAAATTTAAAATTCTGTTGGTGGGAGCTGTCAACAGTATGGCCATAGTATGTATACGTAAAACAGAACATATTTCAGGGCAGATGAACGAAATAAATAGAGAAATACTATTAATGGGAACGTTAGTCGAGGAAGCTCCTCAGTCTCACATTAGTTAAATAAAAATTCTCTACCTACAGTTTGGTGTGGATTTGTCTCTTTACTTCTAATGAATTTACGGTTGTTGTTTCATGAAAAAACAGCAGAACAACTAGAGCGGATGAGATTCATGTGAGGATCTACAGCGATTATGTAAAGGAATTTGCTTGATTTCTAGCTGTAGTTTGTCCTAACTGTCTGGAGCAACGAACGGTATCTAGCGATTGAAGACAAAAGAAAAAGAAATCGCAGTTCATTCCAATTTTCAGAAATGGTCGTCACATAGTCGCACATAATTATGGGCCTGTGTATATGACGTCAGTCTGTAGTGGAATTATGGAACGAGTTTTTTGCTCAAGCGTGTTACGTTTTCAGAGAACGGAAATCTCCTCTATAAAAATCGACGTGGGTTCCGCAAACACAGATCTTGCGAACACAGCTCGCTCTGTCCATCAGGCAAATGCGTCAGCGTAATGCCATATTGCTTGACTCCCGGAAGGCATTCAATAGAGTTTCGTAACGTCGTTTAATGGACAGAATACGGACTTACCGAGTATCGGACCACACTTATGAATGTGTATAGGACTTCCTTGCAGACAGAACTGAACAAGCTATTCTTACCGTAACAATATAGGAAAATGTAATTTCAGGAATACTCCAAGCAAGTGTTATAGGACTGCTACTGTTTACAGTGTATATAAATGATTTAGAAGAAGATATTGGAAGCAACAAAATACTGTTCGCGGACGCTGCGGTTCTCTATAAGAAGGTAGCGACGCCAGAAACCCGTAGCGAAATACAAGAAGACCTGCTGAGGGTTCGTAATCGGTGCAGGGAGTGACTGACCCTGAACACAAATAAACGTTAGGTATTACGCGTAAAGAGACAAAGGGGTCTAGTTCAGTTCGATAGACTATTGATGACAAATCGCTTGAAACAAAAGTTATCCTGAAGTACCTAGAAGTAAGCATCCGGGTTACTTAAAATACAGTACTCGCATTACACAAATGGTAAGAAAAACAGAAGCCAAACTGAAATTAATTGAGAAAATATTAATGAAATGCATTTGTGAAATAAGTGGCTTAAAAAACAATTATTCGGCCGATCCTCCGTTACAAAGTATAAAGTTAAGTTGGTGCATAAGTTCGTAGCGTTTTTGTTTTACATATTGGTTTACCGCCTACTAAGGGTTTATTTATCGATTGCCTCTTTTATTTGCTATTTAGGTTCACATATTGTCATGTAGTCATTTGAAGATAGTAATTGGAGCTGTGGATGCTAGAAAATAGGTTGCCAAATGGAAAGATCTGAACTTTTCCGACGTATTCTTCTGTTTGAGTTCAACAGAGGGGTGACAGCAGCGGGGCCAACCAGAAACATTAGCTCCGTGCATTGGGATAATGCCACTGGACACAGCACGGTAAGAAAATGGTTTCTTCTTTTGAAGAAGGACCATTTTGGCATTAGTGACTGTCCATGTTTAGGAAGAGCTTCGGGGTTTGACAAAGATCGTTTAAACGAATTAAGCCACAGTGATCCAGGTCCGTGTGCTCGAGAAGTGGCAGGTGTACAGAACTGTGGGTATTTCACCATAGTGCGACATTTGCATGCAGTGTGGAAGGTACAAAAGTCGGGTTTGTTGTACCGCCTTCTCTAAGCCAAAATCACAGAAATCAACGGCTGGGCATGCATCTCTGCTTGCTCGTCATCAACTGACCCATGATCAACACCGACCATTCCTATTCTGTATCGTTACTGGTGACGAGAAATGGTGTGTTTATGCTAACGTAAGGAAAAGAAAGGAATGATTGAGCCCAAACAAAGCAGCAACTCCCCGTACAGAGGCCTGTGCGCGTCTACGATAGACGATGTTTTGCATCTGGAGGAACAGTGACGGTGTGGTGTACTACGATTGCGGCTGACATTTATTGTTAACAACTGTGACGTCTTGCTGACGGATTCCGAGAGCAACGACCAGGAAGAGTGGGTGAAGTGATATTACTCCACGAAAAAGCCTGCGCGCGTTCTGCTAAACTGAAAAATAGAAGACTACGCAAGAGTTGGATTGGGGAGTCATTCCGCACCCACCCTATTCACCCGATGTTGTCTCCTCAAATATTTCACCCTTTTCGTTCTCTGTCGAACAACCTTCCATATGATAATGCGCTCCGAACGTGGCTCGACGGGTACTCGACCTCAAAACCACGTGATTTCTACGGTCGCGGAATCTTAAAGTTACCGCAGCGCTGGCAGACTATTATAAATTGTGAAGGAGAATATGTTTAAAAAAATGGCTCTGAGCACTATGGGACTCAACATCTTAGGTCGAGAATATGTTATTGATGACTAAAGTCTCTCTTACGTGTATCTGTCGTGTTTATTAAATTTATGAAAAACCTTATGAACTTGCAGCAACCTAATGGAAGATGTACACAAGATAGAGCGAACAGCAGCACCTTCAAAAAATGGTTCAAATGGCTCTGAGCACTATGGGACTTAACTTCTGAAGCCATCAGTCCCCTAGAACTTAGAGCTACTAAAACCTAACTAACCTAAGGACATCACACACATCCATGCCCGAGGCAGGATTCGAACCTGCGACCGTAGTGGTAGCGCGGTTCCAGACAGTAGCGCCGAGAACCGCTCGGCCACCCCGGCCGGTAGCAGCACCTTACTTCGTGGGATACTTGGCGCGAGACCGTTACGGAGACGCTCAACGGAATCCAGTGGCAGACGCTACAAGAGAGGCATTAAGCGTCACTGAGAAATTAACTCTTGTAATTTCGAGGGCGTACTTTCCAAGAAGGATCGGACATACCTCTACATATCTCTTGCGAAATGATCATGATCGGATAATGAGAGAAATTTGATGTCGTACGGAGCTTTCCGATAATCGTTCTTCTCACGCATCATTCATAAAAGGGGCAGAGGGAGAGATAATGGTGCCAGGAACACCGTCCTCCAGACACCGTGAGGTGGCTTGCGGAGTATACATGTAGGTAGAAGGGAAGAGTTGATTGAGAAAGGCTACAAGCCACGGGCATAACGTCAATCGTAACTGTTTGAAAGACGTGTGTGCCATTTCAACAGCAGCCTACGCTCACAGCCAGGTCACAGTATCCTTTTGCCACAACAGTTCGTCGACGTTCTATCTTCTTCAGCCTCTTGCTGTATTACTCTGTCTTGTGTGGAAACCGATGACTACAGAGAGACGTCGCTGAAATACTGTGCCAAAGGAAGGCTTGGTACCTTTTCTACAACGGAGAAGACATCAGTCGGCCATAACTTCGGGAAAATACACTGGAAATGTGTGTTTATTAACGTTGAGAGCCACAGCCAGGTACAACGTAAGAAGATTCTTATTGCAAGTGGGGATTCTCTTTACGAAAATAATCTTCGTTACTTTCTTTCGCATATACACTGTAAACTGTCATGTCATAGTACAGAGTACAACACAGCAAAGTTTCATTGCAACATAGATGGAGCATCTTTCGTTTATAAATGGTTTGAGTAGAGCAGATCAAATTTATTCCCGAAATCCGCTCAAAATCCACCCCCCCCCCTCTCTCTCTCTCTCTCTCTCTCTCTCTCTCTCTCTCTCTCTCTCTCTCTCTCTCTCTCTCTCTCTCTGTGTGTGTGGTGGGTAGAGTTTGTTCAAAGGATCATCCAATTAAAAAAAAAAACTTAGATTAAGATTTCTGAATGTGCACTGAAACGACTTTCGTCTCAGTCATCACCGTCAGCCATATGACACCGACAGCTGAGTGAAATACTTCCTCTTTAACTGTATACATCCTTACTGCTCATATGTGTTTTGCAATGCCGTGTATCCAATTTCCGTTAGGTCCACGTCTGACTCTTTCCTCTTCCTAGAATCCGCCAATCCAGCTACGTTTCCCTGCCACTTTAATTTCATGTTCACTACAGTGACGGACGGTGAGAGCCGGCACTGGGATCGAGGCAGGATGCGTGATTGGACCCCACTTCAAATACAGCAATCCAATTTTATTGTTATTTTAAACGAGGTTTAACACGATTAAAACGTAATTGGGTGAGCGTTGGAACTACACAAAAATAATAATTAAGTTGAAATAGATAATAAATACAATTGATTATTAAACAGTAAACGTATGTTGGCAAAAACATTGGACGAGAGAATGCCGGCGGAATTAGAGCGGACAAATAGTTAACTTTTTATGGTGCAATAGGCTGAATCAGAACATGCAGTTGTGTATCGTCGAGCCACTATTAACAGCAAAAGTCCGATTTCATGTTGGATCCATTCTGGATGACAGAGCATGTAAACATTCGAGGAAATTATGCAGACAGTAACACGTCACTGCGTTGTGTCTACAAAGCAGGTGCCCCGCCAAGAAATCGTACGAAGAGCTCCGACGCAGAGCAGAAAGTTTATATACAGGTGTATTAGAATAACTGTTCCTAATTTTCTGCTGTCATAGGAGACATTAACATATACATTTTTATCTGTAATACAGTTTATGCAAATGCTTCGTTCTTTATACAAGAACCAGTGCTCATCGCCCATTTTAGATGCATTTCTTTCAGCTGTTATCGTGGAAATAACTACTGAAGTTAGTTTGTTACTAGAATTCACAGAATATCTTCTGTGAAATTCATAACATTGTTTCTCTATGGCAGTCTCTAAAGATGGGATTCTAGATTACAGAACTGACACAGAAAGTTAAATTGCCGGCCTCCAATATGTAATGTTTTTCTTTTGAGCACATTTTCTGCATTCACATTTCCGATTTCCATACCCCTTTTCACTCAGAAGTAGAACAGATCGCGGTAGCTACAAATTTAAATAACATTTATAAATATATTTGTAATTTTCATTGGATGTAATTATAACAATTCCGTACAAAGAAAGTAAGTTATAAACGACAAATTTCTGGATATTGCCTTATTAAGAAAAATGTGTAATTTCGCGCCGTATGTTATTTCTGAAATCTAGAAATATTTATTACGACACAAGTTGTTAAATGTTCTATTACAATCAGAGACATCTGGAATGTAATAAAGGAAAAAAAGCGGTCATCTCGTTGGAAGCTGCTTATACAGACCTCGTCGTGTCCCCATTTTCCCACCGCAGCTCTGAAAGAACCAACAAACTAGTCGGATGAATCATAAATGAAGGTGTAAAGGTTAAAAACACTGAGAAAAAACAAGAGCGCTATGACACTTTCATGGAATAGGAAAATGAAAAAAAATACTCCAGATACTGATTTGGAAAGCAGTAATGAAGTCACTATGACTGATGAAATTACAAATTCGACTTCAGATGCTACACAGTAATGAATTATTGTAAAATTTCTGTACGCTCCATTTAATTTTATTGTGTAAATTTGTTCAATTCACTTTCACTTCACTTTAAAACATAAGGTTAAGTATGACACTGATTCGTTCATTGACGAATGTCTACATCTACATCGTTACTTTGCATGTCACATTTAAGTGCCTGGCATATGGTTCATCGAACCACCTTCTACATCTACATCCATACTCCGCAAGCCACCTGACGGTGTGTGGCGGAGGGTACCCTGAGTACCTCTATCAGTTCTCCCTTCTATTCCAGTCTCGTATTGTACGTGGAAAGAAGGATTGTCGGTATGCTTCTGTGTGGGCTCCAATCTCTCTGATTTTATCCTCATGGTCTCTTCGCGAGATATACGTAGGAGGGAGCAATATACTGCTTGACTCTTCGGTGAAGGTATGTTCTCGAAACTTTAACAAAAGCCCGTACCGAGCTACTGAGCGTCTCTCCTGCAGAGTCTTCCACTGGAGTTTATCTATCATCTCCGTAACGCTTTCGCAATTACTAAATGATCCTGTAACGAAGCGCGCTGCTCTCCGTTGGATCTTCTCTAACTCCTCTATCAACCCTACCTGGTGCGGATCCCACACTGCTGAGCAGTATTCAAGCATTGGGCGAACAAGCGTACTGTAATCTACTTCCTTTGTTGTCGGATTGCATTTCCTTAGGATTCTTCCAATGAATCTCAGTCTGGCATCTGCTTTACTGACGATCAACTTTATATGATCATTCCATTTTAAATCACTCCTAATGCGTACTCCCAGATAATTTATGGAATTAACTGCTTCCATTTGCTGACCTGCTATTTTATAGCTAAATGATAAGGGACCTATCTTTCTATGTATTCGCATCACATTACACTTGTCTACATTGAGATTCAATTGCCATTCCGTGCACCATGTGTCAAGTCGCTGCAGATCCTCCTGCATTTCAGTACAATTTTCCATTGTTGCAACCTCTCGATACACCACAGCATCATCTGCAAAAAGCCTCAGTGAACTTCGGGTGTCATCCACCAGGTCATTCATGTATATTGTGAATAGCAACGGTCCTATGACACTCCCCTGCGGCACACCTGAAATCACTCTTACTTCGGAAGACTTCTCTCCATTGAGAATGACATGCTGCGTTCTGTTATCTAGGAACTCCTCAATCCAATCACACAATTGGTCTGATAGTCCATATGCTCTTACTTTGTTCATTAAACGACTGTGGGGAACTGTATCGAACGCCTTGCGGAAGTCGAGAAACACGGCATCTACCTGTGAACCCGTGTCTAAGGCCCTCTGAGTCTCGTGGACGAATACCGCGAGCTGGGTTCCACACGACCGTCTTTTTCGAAACCCATGCTGATTCCTACAGAGTAGATTTCTAGTCTCCAGAAAAGACATTATACTCGAACATAATACGTGTTCCAAAATTCTACAACTGATCGACGTTAGAGATATTGGTCTACAGTTCTGCACATCTGTTCGACGTCCCTTCTTGAAAACGGGGATGACCTGTGCCCTTTTCCAATCCTTTCGAACGCTTCCCTCTTCTGGAGACCTACGGTACACCGCTGCAAGAAGGGGGGCAAGTTCCTTCGCGTACTCTGTGTAAAATCGAACTGGTATCCCATCAGGACCAGCGGCCTTTCCTCTTTTGAGCGATTTTAATTGTTTCTCTATCCCTTTGTCGTCTACTTCGATATCTACCATTTTGTCAACTGTGCGACAATCTAGAGAAGGAAGCACAGTGCAGTCTTCCTCTGTGAAACAGCTTTGGAAGAAGACATTTAGTATTTCGGCCTTTAGTCTGTCATCGTCTGTTTCAGTACCATTTTGGTCACAGAGTGTCTCGACATTTTGTTTTGATCCACCTACCGCTTTGACATAGGACCAAAATTTCTTAGGATTTTCTGCCAAGTTAGTACATAGAACTTTACTTTCGAATTCATTGAAAGCCTCTCGCATAGCCCTCCTCACACTACATTTCGCTTCGCGTAATTTTTGTTTGTCTGCAAGGCTTTGGCTATGTTTATGTTTGCTGTGAAGTTCCCTTTGCTTTCGCAGCAGTTTCCTAACTCGGTTGTTGTACCACGGTGGCTCTTTCCCATCTCTTACGATCTTGCTTGGCACATACTCATCTAACGCATACTGTACCATGGTTTTGAACTTTGTCCACTGATCCTCAACATTATCTGCACTTGAGACAAAACTTTTGTGTTGAGCCTTCAGGTACTCTGTAATCTGCTTTTTGTCACTTTTGCTAAACAGAAAAATCTTCCTACCTTTTTTAATATTTCTATTTACGACTGAAATCAACGATGCAGTAACCGCTTTATGATCGCTGATTCCCTGTTCTGCATTAACTGATTCAAATAGTTCGGGTCTGTTTGTCACCATAAGGTCTAATATGTTATCGCCACGAGTCGGTTTTCTGTTTAACTGCTCAAGGTAGTTTTCAGATAAAGCACTTAAAAATATTTCACTGGATTCTTTGTCCCTGCCACCCGTTATGAACGTTTGAGTCTCCCAGTCTATATCCGGCAAATTAAAATCTCCACCCAGAACTATAACATGGTGGGGAAATCTACTCGAAATATTTTCCAAATTGTTCTTCAGGTGCTGAGCCACAACAGCTGCTGAGCCCGGGGGCCTATAGAGACATCCAATTACCATGTCTGAGCCTGCTTTAACCGTGACCTTCACCCAAATCATTTCACAATTCCAATCTCCGTCAATTTCTTTCGATACTATTGCACTTCTTATCGCTATAAACACGCCTCCCCCTTCACTGTCCAGCCTATCTCTGCGGTATACATTCCAATCCGAGTTTAGGATTTCATTACTGTTTACGTCCGGTTTCAGCCAACTTTCTGTTCCTAGTACTATATGGGCGTTGTGACCGTTTATTAATGAGAGCAGTTCTGGGACCTTTCTATAGACGCTCCTGCAGTTTACTATTAGCACATTAATATTGTTATTCCTTGTTGCATTTTGCCTACTCCTGCCTTGCCGCGTCTCAGGAGGCGTCTTGTCGGGCCTAGGGAGGGAATTCTCTAACCTAAAAAAAACCCCATGTGCACTCCACACGCACTCCGCTACCCTCGTAGCCGCTTCCGGCGTGTAGTGCACGCCTGACCTATTCAGGGGGACCCTACATTTCTCCACCCGATAGCGGAGGTCGAGAAATTTGCACCCCAGCTCTCCGCAGAATCGTCTGAGCCTCTGGTTTAAGCCTTCCACTCGGCTCCAAACCAGAGGACCGCGATCGGTTCTGGGAACGATACTACAAATAGTTAGCTCTGATTCCACCCCGCGAGCGAGGCTTTCCGCCTTCACCAACTCCGCCAACCGCCTGTACGAACTGAGGATGACCTCAGAACCCAGACGGCAGGAGTCATTGGTGCCGACACGAGCAACAATTTGCAGTCGGGTGCACCCAGTGCTCTCTATCGCCGCCGGTAGGGCCTCCTCCACATCTCGGATGAGACCCCCCGGCAAGCAGACAGAGTGAACACTGGCCTTCTTCCCCGACCTTTTCGCTATTTCCTTCACAATTCTCTCTTTCCAATCTCGTATAGCGCGCGGAAAGAACGACCACCTATATCTTTCCGTACGAGCTCTGATTTCCCTTATTTTATCGTTGTGGCCGTTTCTCCCTATGTAGGCCGGTGTCAATAAAATATTTTCGCACTCGGAGGACGAAGTTGGTGATTGGAATTTCGTGAGAAGATTCCGCCGCAACGAAAAACGCCTTTCTTTTAATAATGTCCAGTCCAGATCCTGTATCATTTCAGTGAAACTCTCTCCCATATTTCGCAATAATACAAAACGTGCTGCCCTTGTTTGAACTTTTTCGATGTACTCCGTCAATCCTATCTGGTAGGGATTCCACACCGCGCAGTAGTATTCTAAAAGATGACGGACAAGACTAGTGTAGACAGTCCCCTTAGTAGATCTGTTACTCGATGACTTTGCGTAAATTACTACGAACTGTGTCATCTCTAACAGTGTCCTCCCAATAAAACGCAGTCTTTGTTTAGCCTTCCCACGACATTCTCTGTGTGTTCCTTCCAGTTTAATTTGTTCGTTATTGTAATTCCTAGCTATTTAGTTGAATTTACAGCCTTTAGATTAGACTGATTTATCGTGTAACCGAAGTTTAACGAATTCCTTTTAGCACTTATATGGATGACCTCACACTTTTCGTTATATAGGGTCAACTGCCAATTTTCGCACTATTCAATAATCTTTTCTAAATCGTTTTGCAATTTGTTTTGATCTTCTGATGACTTTGTTAGTCGTTAAACGACAGCGTCATCTGCAGACAACCTAAGATGGCTGCTCAGATTGTCTCCCAAATCGTTTATATAGATAAGTAACAACAAAGGGCCTATAACACTAGCTTGGGGAACACCAGAAATCACTTCTGTTTTACTCGATGACTTCACGTAAATTACTACGAACTGTGTCATCTCTAACAGGAAAGCACAGATCCAGTCACATAACTGAGACGATGTTACATAAACACGCAATTTCACTACACGCCGCTTGTGTGGTACAGTGTCAAAAGCCTTCTGGAAATCCAGAAGTACGGAATCGATCTGAAATCCCTTCTCAATAGCACTCGACACTCCATGCGAATAGAAGGCTAGTTGCGTTTCACAGGAACGATGTTTTCTAAACCCATATTGAGTGTGTGTCAAAAGCCCGTTTTCTTCGAGGTAATTCATAATGTTCGAACACAATATGTGTTCCAAAATCCTGTTGCATATCGATGTTAATAGTATGGGTCTGTAATTAACTGGATTCCTCGTACTACCTTTCTTGAATATTGGTGTGACCTGTGCAATTTTCCAGTCTTTGGGTATGGATCATTCATCGAGCGAATTGTTGTATAAGATTGTCTAGTATGGAGCTAATGTATCAGCAGACTCTGAAAAAAAAAACCTAATTGGTATACATTCTAGATCCGACGAGTTGCTTTTATTAAGTTATTTCAGTTTCCTCACTACACCGGGGATATTTACTTCTACGTTACTCATGTTGGTAGCTGTTCTTGATTCGAATTCTGGAATATTTACTTCCTCTTCTTTTGTGAAGGCATTTCGGAAGGCTGTGTGTAGTAGAATTTGAAGCCATTTTGACTATTTTTCGACCGTGACTGTTTCAAGAAATATGTAAAGGTTTTGTTAATTATTGTTTAGTATGTTTACTATTGTTAAATATAAAGCTAAAGCATTGCACACAATAATGGCTATCACGAACATGAAATATGCACACTATCACAACACAAAACTAAAAGTAACAAACAATGTGACACAACTTCCTCACACAACATACAAAATCCCAAGTACATAACGTTACCATATTTAGGTGTCATATCAGACAAAATAGCCAATCTGGTAAAAAAAAAAAAAAAAAAAGACAGACATCGGGATCACCTTTATCACCTACAACAACTTAAAAAAAAAGCTGATACATGACATCTCACAGAGAAACTTAACAAAGCAAGAATTTATAAAATTACATGCAGCCATTGCAACAAATATTACATTGGCCAAACGGGAAGAAATTTTGAAACTCGCTTTAAAGAACACATTGCCTGTTTCAGACTTGGAAAACCGAATAAATCAGCGCAAGCGGAACATATAAATGAAACAGGCCACAATGTTACAATAGACAACGATCTCAAAGTACTACATAATTTAGAAAGTGCTGGAAAATGGACATCTTGGAATAAATGGAAATATTCATTCATAGCCATAGGGGAATAACGAGATCCTGAATGCACTGTCTCCTCGATAGTATCTCCATTGCCATTGCGCAGAAAAGGCATTGATTGTTTCTTGCCGTAAAGACCAGAATCTCTTTGATTTTCTGCCAGGTTTCGAGACAAAGTTTCTTTGTGGAAACAGTTATAAGCATCTCGCATTGAAGTCCGCGCAACTGGCATTTTTATTTCGTTATTTCTGCAACAGTGTTCTGATCCGTTTTGTGTACCAAGGAGGATCAGCTCCGTCGCGTGTTAATTTATTTGGTATAAATCTCTCGATTGCTCCCGATACTATTTCCTTGAATTAAAGTCACATCTGGACCACACTTATTAATTTGGAAGGAGTAGAGATTGTCTCTCAGGAAAGCGTCAAGTGAATTTTTATCTGCTTTTCTGAAGAGGAATATTTTTTGTTTATTTTTGGAGGACTTGTGGGTTACAGAATTCAATCTCGCTACGGCAATCCTGTTTTCACTAATCCCTGTATCCGTCTAGTTATTAACTCAGGATTATTTGTTGCTAAGAGCTCAAGTGTGTTTTCACAACCGTTTACTATTCGCGTGGGCTCATGAACTAATTGCTCGAGATAATTTTCAGGGAATGCGTTTAGCACAATTTCGAATGATATTTTGTGTATACCTCCGGAGTTAAACATGTATTTTCGCCAACATATCGAGGATAAATTAAAGTCACCACAAACTATAATCGTATGGATTGGGTACGTGTTTGATATCAAACTCAACTTTTCTTTGAACCTTTCAGCAACTGTATCATCTGAATTGGGAGGTCGGTAAAAGGATCCAATTACTATTTTATTCCGGTTGCCAACAATGACCTTTTGCCCATACTAATTCACAGGAACTATCTACTTCAATTTCGCGACAAGATAAACTACTTCTAACAGCAACAAACGCGCCACCCGCCAACAGTGTTTAGCCTATCCTTTCGGAATACCGTTAGGTGGTTCTTAAAAATTTCGACTCAGCTTATCTCCGGCTTTACCAGCTTTCAGTGCCTGTAATGATTTGAGCATCAGTGCTTTCTATTAGCGCTTGGGCCTCTTGTACTTTCTCAACACAGCTACGACAATTTACAAACTATTATACCGATGTGATTCTTGAGTTTCTCCCGGCGTATCTACATCTACATGACTACTCTGCAATTCACATTTAAGTGCTTGGCAGAGGGTTCATTGAACCACAATTTTGATAATCAAAATATCCACGGGTGTACTGCTGGTCTATAGTGTCCAACGGGCACAATATTTCGGCGATCAAACATGTCGCCATCATCAGGTGAACTGACGGACTGAGCTCCTGTGAACGCGCCGGCACGGAGATCCGTACGCTATGGCTGCTCAGGGGGAACTGGGTTCGGTCGCGGCGGCGGCAGATTTAAATACCCTCCGCCCGCGGCGCGCTCCCTCCGCCGTCCGCTCCCCGCGCCACGGTAGCGCGGTGGAACAGATTGCGACGGCGTCTGAGATGACGTCGGTGTGATGGCTCTGTCCGCCGTGTCGTCACAACTATGCGTTTGCTCGATTTACTCTTGATTAACCCAATCGCTGGTTCCAAAGCCTTGCTAAGATTATAGCCACAGTCACGGTTTATGAGGTCGTCATTGGTGCGAATTTCGATGGCCTCTCTAACAACGCTGTCCCAGTATCTCGACGTCTGTACCAGAATCCTCGTGCGGTCATATTCCATAGCGTGATTTTCCGACAAACAATGTTCAGCGACCGCCGACTTGCTCGGGTACATCAGTCGAGTGTGCCTCTGGTGTTCACGGCATCGATCCTCGACGGTACGCATCGTCTGACCAATATACGACTTGCCACATTGACACGGAATCTGGTACACGCCAGCCTTCCTCAAACCGAGGTCATCTTTGGCGCTCCCAACCAGTGCACGAGTTTTATTCGGAGGACAAAACACAGTTCCGACCCGGTGTTTCTTCAGAATGCGGGCGATTTTCCCCGAGAGTGCGCCTGTGTATGGAATAAATGCAGTGCCTACCTCCTCCCTCGTGACTTCATCCATCTCAACAGGTTGTGATGCAGTGTGAGAGCCCATAAGAAGGCTACGGGATGTCAAACAGCTAAGTTCTCACGTCTCCTTGACAAACCATCTCTGCAGGTTCCGTGCAAGAGTGTCATCAATTTGAGTGGCATGGTGTTGAGTGATGATGCGGTCTCGGTTTTGCAGAAAGGTCTCAACTTCGCTCCCACCCCCAAGTTCACTCCGGTCGCAGAAATTGTTTGTGCTGTTGAACAGGTTGCAGCTCGACTTCCGCCAGAATTAGCCGAGGAAATACGTCGTGAAACTTGTCGTGCGTTCACGAAATCCAAGCCGATGAAGTCAAACATCAGCAGTGAAGAGAGGGCGGCCATTCGTGATCTGAGGGAACGCTCTGAAATTGTTGTTTTACCGGCTGACAAAGGCAATGCTACAGTTGTTCTCTCCCATAAGGGAAGCGTCGTGGGACCTCTCCTGTTCCTGATCTATATAAATGACCTGGGTGACAATCTGAGCAGTTCTCTTAGATTGTTCGCAGATGATGCTGTAATTTACCGTCTAGTAAGGTCATCCGAAGACCAGTATCAGTTGCAAAGCGATTTAGAAAAGATTGCTGTATGGTGTGTCAGGTGGCAGTTGACGCTAAATAACGAAAAGTGTGAGATGATCCACATGAGTTCCAAAAGAAATCCGTTGGAATTCGATTACTCGATAAATAGTACAATTCTCAAGGCTGTCAATTCAACTAAGTACCTGGGTGTTAAAATTACGAACAACTTCAGTTGGAAGGACCACATAGATAATATTGCCGGGAAGGCGAGCCAAAGGTTGCGTTTCATTGGCAGGACACTTAGAAGATGCAACAAGTCCACTAAAGAGACAGCTTACACTACACTCGTTCGTCCTCTGTTAGAATATTGCTGCGCGGTGTGGGATCCTTACAAGGTGGGATTGACGGAGGACATCGAAAGGGTGCAAAAAAGGGCAGCTCGTTTTGTATTATCACGTAATAGGGGAGAGAGTGTGGCAGATATGATACACGAGTTGGGATGGAAGTCATTACAGCAAAGACGTTTTTCGTCGCGGCGAGACCTTTTTACGAAATTTCAGTCACCAACTTTCTCTTCCGAATGCGAAAATATTTTGTTGAGCTCAACCTACATAGGTAGGAATGATCATCAAAATAAAATAAGAGAAATCAGAGCTCGAACAGAAAGGTTTAGGTGTTCGTTCTTCCCGCGCGCTGTTCGGGAGTGGAATGGTAGAGAGATAGTATGATTGTGGTTCGATGAACCTTCTGCCAAGCACTTAAATGTGAATTGCAGAGTAGTCATGTAGATGTAGATGTAGACTACACTGATAAGATGCATAGCCTGCTAAATGACGATTCCTACCGGAAGATCAGCGTTGACCCTACAAAGAAGGTGGAGAACAAGACGAGGGTTCTTCTCAAGGACGCAGATTTACCGGAGGGTGACGCTAAGAAATTGTTACCCCAAGGTCCGGTACCGCCTAGACTATATGGACTCCCGAAGGTTCACCATTACGCCCCATTGTCAGCAACATCAGGGCACCTACATATTTGTTGGCCAAATACCTGACGGGAATATTAAGTCCTTATGTGGGTAAATGCCCTCATCACATCCGTAATTCCGTGGATTTTGTTAAACGCCTTGATAGCTTCAGCTTGGATGAGTCAGATATCATGGTGAGTTTTGACGTCGTTTCCTTGTTTACGAGGGTACCCCTGCGAGAGTCGCTAGAGTTGATTGGTCAGAGGTTTGACGAGAATACCACTGAACTTTTTAGGCATGTCTTGACTTCCACGTATTTTCTTTTTAATGGAGAATACTACGAACAAACGGAAGGAGTCGCCATGGGTAGCACACTCTCACCGGTGGTAGCGAATTTGTACATGGAGAACTTCGAGGAGGAAGCCCTGTCGTCATCCGAATGGAAACCTACTTGCTTTTTCCGTTCCGTGGACGACATGTTCGTCATCTGGCCACATGGTATGGATAAACTCCTTGACTTCCTTACACATCTAAACTCCATACACCCCAACATCAAATTTACTATGCAGACTGAAACGGAGGGTAAATTACCTTTCCTTGACGTCTTGGTCAGGAGAAGGGCTGACGGCACCCTAGGTCATGGGGTGTATCGAAAGGCAACACACACTGATCTGTATTTGCACGCAGACAGCTGCCACCACCCTTCACAGAGGAATGGGGTACTTAAAACTCTTGTACATAGGGCGCGCACTATCTCTGACACAGAGAGTCTACCCCATCTGAGAACTATATTTCGAAAAAAATGGGTACTCAGAGTGGCAGATCCAACGTGCTCTCCGCCCAACCACTGCATCACAACCTGTTGAGATGGATGAAGTCACGAGGGAGGAGGTAGGCACTGCATTTATTCCATACACAGGCGCACTCTCGGGGAAAATCGCCCGCATTCTGAAGAAACACCGGGTCGGAACTGTGTTTTGTCCTCCGAATAAAACTCGTGCACTGGTTGGGAGCGCCAAAGATGACCTCGGTTTGAGGAAGGCTGGCGTGTACCAGATTCCGTGTCAATGTGGCAAGTCGTATATTGGTCAGACGATGCGTACCGTCGAGGATCGATGCCGTGAACACCAGAGGCACACTCGACTGATGTATCAGAGCAAGTCGGCGGTCGCTGAACATTGTTTGTCGGAAAATCACGCTATGGAGTATGACCGCACGAGGATTCTGGTACAGACGTCGAGATACTGGGACAGCGTTGTTAGAGAGGCCATCGAAATTCGCACCAATGACGACCTCATAAACCGTGACTGTGGCTATAATCTTAGCAAGGCTTTGGAACCAGCGATTGGGTTAATCAAGAGTAAATCGAGCAAACGCATAGTTGTGACGACCACGGCGGACAGAGCCATCACACCGACGTCATCTCAGACGCCGTCGCAATCTGTTCCACCGCGCTACCGTGGCGCGGGGAGCGGACGGCGGAGGGAGCGCGCCGCGGGCGGAGGGTATTTAAATCTGCCGCCGCCTCGACCGAACCTAGTTCCCCCTGAGCAGCCATAGCGTACGGATCTCCGTGCCGGCGCGTTCACAGGAGCTCAGTCCGTCAGTTCACCTGATGATGGCGACATGTTTGATCGCCGAAATATTGTGCCCGTTGGACACTATAGACCAGCAGTACACCCGTGGATATTTTGATTATTATACCGATGGTTCCCGTATCTACGTTCTTCCTGTGTTCGGCCTACACCCTTTGTGACTGAATCCCTTCTTATGTTTTCTCGAGACCGTCTGTCTGGTGCCAGTAAGGCTGCGAACATATCGTGTGTTCCATGTTCGTCCGTATCCCCCACTGGCCGGAGTGGCCGTTCGGTTCTAGGCGCTACAGTCTGGAGCCGAGCAACCGCTCCGGTCGCAGGTTCGAATCCTGCCTCGGGCATGGATGTGTGTGATGTCCTTAGGTTAGTTAGGTTTAAGTAGTTCTACGTTCTAGTTCACTGATGACCTCAGATGTTAGGTCCCATAGTGCTAAGAGCCATTTGAACAACGTGAACAGTGTAGGGAGACTTCTGTGCAGTACTGCCAACTCCGCGTGTCGTATCGATAATTTGCGACGGCCGAAACGAAGCGTGGAAGTAATAATGTTTCGTGAAAGCGGATAATAGCTTTTCATTTATGGTCACTCACCGCCAATGACAGTGTAATGAATCAATACGCTGGTAATAACACAGCGCCAGTCACTGTTACTTTGCATACGTTGGCAGCTCTTTCAACGACGAAGGCTTCCGATATCTATCTAAAAAAAATATGGATGAGAACACGAAGCAAATTGCAGCCAGCAGACAGTAAAAATTGTTGTATCATTAACGTTTTTCAGTTGTTCAACTTCAGCACGGTTCTCATTAAATTCAAAGAAAGGTTGAACATCAATTGAATGATTTCTGTTTCCTGCATTGCCATTGGACACTGTAAATACATCAAACTGTTTACCTGTCTGGCCATAAATGGAAGAGATACAACGGTGCACTCGAGAAAATAAATTTATACGAACTCACAAATAAATAAATAGTATTTATGGATTATTCCGTAACTTCATGGTAGAACAAATCCGTATTCAATATTGAATAACAAGTAAACTATTTATATTCTACTAAGTTTTGTTTGTTTGTAACTAATTTTCGGATTACTGGGCCGTCCTCCAGGAAACAAAAATCTTGATGATGGCCCATAAGCCGAAAACAGTTACAAATTAGCAAAAATCAATAGAACAAAAACAGTTTACACGTTATTCAACATTAAATAAAAAATAGTAGACTGGATTTGTCGTTTTCTTTATCACTGTACGCTGAAGTTGAAACAAATCCCAGGCTGAATAACTTGCTGTATCAGTGGTGGGAAAAACTGCAGTTTCTAAATAAAAAGTTTTAATTGGTAAAATTTCTATTTGTTTTAAACATTGGGTTATTAAAAACTAAGTAAAGGAAGCTTTGCTCACTATCCCAACGAAGGCAAACGACAGTCACTATATTCGGCCGCACGTTGGTCGTCAAAGCATTGGCGTTCTGCCTGTTGTCCTCACCAGACCAAGGGGTTGGGACGAACGGGTTCAGCCATGTGGAATCGCAGCTGGCTCAGATAACTTGTCGAAGTTGCTCCATTTTGTTATTGCAATAAAGTAGCGCTTTAATTACAGTTTCACTGGCCTATATTGTGAGGGAAGATGATGATTTAGCAGTCGTCACATATGCAGCAGTTATTTTACTGCGAGACTGTGATCATCAGACAAAGCAGAAAAGGAAAGACGTTGGTGGACCACCTACCTTTTAAAAGGTAGGGAGCAGTATGACGGGACAAAATTAACATCTGACTTAAAGCTAAATTGTAATATGGACTATTTCATGATTTCTTGCGAATTAGAGCTACAGATTTCGAACTGTTATTGAATTGCGTAGGCCCAAAATATTCCAAAATGGCATTTCTTTTAGGAGAACTGTATCTGCAGTAAAAAGATATCTATAAATAGTCCATTTTCTTTTTCACATCATTTTGTAACAGCTCACTTACTTCCCCTCAGGCGCCTAGAAATTGCTCTGAGCACTATGGGACTTAACATCTATGGTCATCAGTCCCCTAGAACTGAGAACTACTTAAACTTAACTAACCTAAGGACAGCACACAACGCCCAGCCATCACGAGGCAGAGAAAATCCCTGACCCCGCCGGGAATCGAACCCGGGAACCCGGGCGTGGGAAGCGAGAACGCTACCGCACGACCACGAGATGCGGGCTCAGGCGCCTAATCTTCTATTTTTATTTATATATCTATTTATTTTTGCTATCACAGTTCGTAGGAACCCATAAACTTTGGTGAAAGAGGATCATTGCTTTGATAAGCAGACTCAGAAAAGTGAAAGGTTTGTACACAGTCACATCTCTTTCTTTAAAACTCTCAAGGCTAGCCAATGATGCAAATATACACCTCACAATGTCAACAGTAGTCCAATCATTCCCATGTGAAACTGCACCGGTTTGAAATACACTGAAAGAGAACCTACAACATACAAATACGCAGAGACCAGAGAGGAGAGATGTCTGCGCAGTGCAGGTTGGCCTCTCAGGGTAGCACAGGACCCATGCCTCCGGCTAAGTACGAGTACCAGCACGTACAAGCGTAGAGCCTCCGCGAATCCTCGGAGTGGCACTTGTGGGCTCAGGTTGCAGTCTACAACAAATCGCTTCGTAGTGACACTGTTGCAGTAATTGTTAAAATGTATTGTAGCGTGATGGACGTGCAGCATAAATAGTTACAAATTTTTTGTTAAAACTGCCTCCATTGAAGGCACCGATGTGCTCAAGAGTGAAGACAACCGCAGCAATGCAGAAAAAGCTGGAGATAAAATTCAGAAGCAGGGAATAGTCTGTTATCTGAAGAGGAAAGCACATAATATATACGTGAGAGACTATCAGAACTTATATATAACCAACTGAAAGGTGATCACATCGAAAAGACAACCATTAAAGATGCCGACAGCTTTCGAAAATCCATTTACAACGGTAGGCGGAAAATTCTACCGAAATTACCGACAAGTATACGGCAGATTCATGTTTTTCTAAACACATTAAATGTGAAAACTACAGATGGGGCGGATTTGTGGTTACACAATGATCAGAACCTTGTAATAGTCTGTGAAGCTGAAAACGTCAAAAATCTTAGTGTGACACAATATATGTCGATAGAACCACAAGTATTGTACAAACTTTTTGTCAGCTGTTTACGGTCCATAGGCTTGTTAATGGACGTTACATTTCAACGTTTTTTTCATCATCGAGCGATAAGAAAACTTCACCTTATCAACATGTCTTTTCAAGACCTATTGATAAGTGTGATAATCTGTGTTTGAAATTATCTGCGTCAATAATTTTTTTCAAATATCTGCGTCAATAATTTTTTTAGACCTTAAAGAAAGCGTAATAAAAGCTAGAAGTGAAGTGTAAGCTAATGTAAGCATCCACGGTTGTAACTTTCTGAGAGTCTAGTAACCTTTTAGAACGCTTTATTGCCTATATCGCATGTTTTGTTACATAGATAATCCGTTTCAGCGAGTTCATTGGTCATCTTCAGATTCATAATTATAGGACCTGCAATATACTAGACATGTATAGAGTGGTAAATTGTTGCAGATATTATGTGATTATGCATCTGAAGGTGGCTACTGAACTGGCTGAAACTGGTCATCTATGTAAGAAAACTTGCGATCTAAATAAAATGTAATATTGTACTCTAAAAGGATACTAGACTCTCAAACAGAGAAGATAGTCTCCTGCTTCACTGATTTTGGCAGGTGATCATAACATCTTAAATTTTATCTAACACAAACCTGGTGGTGAAACATGCTAACGTTGGGGCTTGCTCACGCCTATTATTCGTGAAATGTAATCGGGAAGCTTCTGCCTTTGGTTTGCTGATGCTGGCTCCTGAGGTAATTGCGTACTGTTTTCTTTAGGACTTAACGTCAGCGATGCCAGCGTGTGAAAACTACATACACTGTGCTCCTTGGCCTACTTAGTAAATACTTATATAATCAAAAATGCACTCTTTCCTCCATCCGAACGGGCAGAAGTAACGTTGCAGTAGACAGAAAACACCAATGATTGCGAAAGTTTTCACAAGTACGACAGTCACTTCTACTCCTGCAGTCCAAGATATGTATAGATTTCTTGAGGTACTGAAGAAAATTTAAAACGACACCAAAACTGTAGTCAGTTCCTAAACCTCTTTGTGGTACATACACCCTGGGTAGCGCTAAACGAACTGTTACAAAAACCAGTAGTTCATATTTAAGCAATAGCGGGATACTCAAAGTCGTCTCTCCTTATTTGTTACGACATAAAAACGTTTTACAGCTTTGCCTAGATGTATGTATATTACCAATTGCTTTGAACGGGAGGACTGGGGTCCATCCCTACCCGTTGCGGAATTCGGATTTGGGGGGGGGGGGGGGGGAAATTAGTGGACCCTCCCTCGATTTTTTCTGGCGCAATATTCTCTGTGCGTGGTTTACAGCACCATTGAAGAACAGTACTCTCAGTGTTGTTGCATACGATGGTAAACTGCACCTGTTGACTATCGGTCAGAAATGTGTAGTACAATCGTAATTTAGTTCAGTACCCGTCTTTCGCCAATTGTGTGTTTGTAAAACCTCTTGTTATTGTTGTTGTTCTTGCTCTAGTCTTCGGTCCGATGGCTGATTTGATGCAGTTCTCAATGCTACTCTACCCTGTGCCTCATCATTACTACGTAACTACAGCAAACTACGTCCATTTCAAGCAGATTACTGTAATTAAGTCTTGGTATCCCTCTAGAATTTTTATCGCCTACACTTCTCTCCATTAACAAAATTGACTACTCCTTAATGCTGGCTACCAACCGACCTCTTTGTTTCGTCAAGTTGTGTAAAAAAATCTTTTTCCGCTATTCAGTTGGGCACCCACTATTGAGTTAATCAGCGCGCCCGTCTTCTGTGGTACCACATGTCAAAAGCTTTTATTCTCAACGTGTTTAAACTGCTTATTGTCCAGGTTTCACTTACGTACAAGGCTACTTTCCATATTAAAATTCAGAAAAGACTTCCTAACACTTAAATTTATATTCGATTTTAGCAAATTTCTCATTCTCAGAAACACTTTTCTTGGTGTTGCCTGTCAGCATTTTTTATCTTTTCTGCTTCCGCCATCGTCAGTTATTTTGCTTCCCAAATAGCAAAACTGTCACCTAGTATTTGTGATGTTTCATTTTCTAATGCAGGTCTGTCAACCTAACTTGGTTTAATTTTACTACATTCCGTTACCCTCGTTTTATTTTTGTTCATGTCGATGTTTTCAGAACACTGTCCATTCCCTTCATCTTGAATTCAATATTGTTTGTCATCTGTGACAGAATAGCAGTCTCCACGGTGAACTTAGAAGATTTTTCCTTCTCCTTGATCTTCGCCCCCTTCTCCAAATCTCCTCTACATTTCGTTAACTGCTTTTTTCAATATACGGATTGAATAATATTGCAAAAGGGCTTTAACCTCTCCCTCTCCTCTCCTCTCCTCTCCTCTCCTCTCCTCTCCTCTCCTCTCCTCTCCTCTCCTCTCCTCTCCTCTCCTCTCCTCTCCTCTCCCCTCCTCTCCTCTCCTACTGCTTCCCCTTTTGTGGTCCTCAATTCTCGTAACAGTGGACTGGTTTCCGTACAAGATGTAGACAGCCTTTCGCTCCCTGTACTTCAAAGCGCGTGTTCCAGTCGAAATTGTCGAAAGACTTTTCTGAATCTACAGATGCCACGAACTCAGGTTCATCGTTCCTTCACCTGTTTTCTAAGATAAATCGTAGGATCAGTATTGCATCGATGGGCCAACATTTTTCCGGAATCCGAACTGATCTTCCCCGAAATCTGCTTCTATCGGTTTTTCAGTCCGTAAGTACACCGATGGAAAAAAAACGCAACATCAAGGAGTTGTGCGACATAAAGAAAGTTGTAGACGTGATTCTACATCTGAAAGATGATGTCCATTCAAATTTCCCGCCAGTCGCATAAAAGTGGTGCTAGTAGCGCAACTGTCAGGATGCAAATCAGGTTTGCTTTAAATACTCGTTGTAACGGTCATGAGCGGCAGTTACCTTCAAGAATAGACGTGGTGAGTTGATGTTAGTCAAGAATGACCTTAAGGCGACAAAGACGTCGTTATCAATACCTCAGTAAGTTTGAACGATGTCGTGTAATAGCTGGGTGTATCTTCTGCGGTATTGCAGAAAGACTTCCCAGGAATGTAACCACTATAGATCATTCCTGCCACGATGGTCGCAGCAATGTACGGTCGCAAGAAGACTGGGGTCCGGACGACCACGCGGCACTAGCGAGAGAGTGCTCGTGTTTGCCGTACGACTCTGGCGCATCGTACTGCATCTGCAGCAGCAGTTCGAGTTGCAGTTGGCACCACAGTGACCCAACGAACAGTTAAAATTGGTTACTTCAAGGACAGCTCTGAGATTGACGACCTGAGTGAGAGCTCATTAGGAGGCAAGGTGAAGGTCTTTTGTGTCTGATGAAAGCTGAATCTGCTTCTGTGCCAGTGACGACCTTGTGGTGGTACGGAGGAGACTAGGTGAGCGCCTGTAACCAACCTGTCTGCATGCTAGACGCACTGGTCTACACCTGGAGTTATCGTCTGGGGTACGATTTTATACGCCAACAGGAGCACTGACTGCATGTTTTGTACGTCAATCTGGTGATTCGACCTGTTGTACTGCCATTCCTGAACAGCATTCCAGCAGGTGTTTTCGGCAGTATAACTCTTGCCCACGTACCGCTGTTGCAACAGAATATGCGCGACAGTGTGTCGACACGTTGCCCTGGCCTAAATAGTCTATCACCAGATCTGTCTCCAGTCGAATACTTATGGAATCATCCTCAACCAGCATTAGCCGCCCGTGGATTAATCTATCAAGAGCAAAAGGCATCGAACTCCATCCCACAAACTGATATCTGGCGTCTAAATAACACAATACATGCACGTCTGCATCCTTGCGTTCAACATTCTCGCGGTTACACCAGTTGTTAACGTACCAGCATTTCACTCTTGCAATGGCTTTTCTCGCACCTGCATTAACTTGTGATCTTGCAAAGTTAATCACTTAAATATGTTACCTAGATAAATGTATTCCCAAAATTTCATTACTCTACCTTAATTATTTTTTGTTGTTGCGATTTTTTCCGTCATTGTAGTTCGCGTCACTGTTTTGCAACCATGACTGGTTAAACTGATGGTTCAGTGATATTCGCACCTGTCAGCATCTGCTTTCTGTCGAAGATTAGTCTTGAAGTATGGGGGAATTTTGGCTGCCCGACATGTCTTGCATACCGGGTGTAATAGTTTTATCTAGGTACTGAATAAATCTCGATGACTCCAGTGGACTAGTTTCGATTCTGAAGGTGTTATTTAGCCGCGCAAGAGTCAACGAGAAATTTGAACGGAAAATAAAGCGGCAGTTGCAGAAGCGGTTGCTGCTGCTGCTGCTGCAACAAAGAGCCGCCGCAGCGCCGGGGCAGACACCTGCCGCGCCACAGCTGGTGCACTGCAGCGCAGACTGCTTCTCTCTGGCTCTGCCAGTCGCACAACGCACGGCGAGCTGGCCGCTGGAATGGCTGCGCTTACAACGCGGACGTTTTTTCAAGGATCGGCAGTACGTGCACTAGTTAATCTAAATCTCAGTACATCTATTATCTACATAAAAACTCTGCAAGCTACAGTATAGTGCATGGCGAAGGGTATCGTTTACCATTACTAGTCAATTTTCTTTCCTGTTCCACTCACAAATAAAACTCTAATTTCTCGTATCTTAGCTTCGTGGTACGTACACTAAATGTATGTTGGCGTTAGTAGAATCATTCTGCAGTCAGTTTCAAATGCCGGTTCTCTAAATTTTCTCAGTAACGCTCCTCGAAAAGAACGTAGCCTTCCCTCCAAAGATTCCCATTTGAGCTGACGAAACATCTCCGTAATACTTGCTTGTTGCTCTAAACTACCGGTAACAAGTCTTGTAGCACGCCTCCGAACTTTTTCGATGTCTGTCTTTAATCCGACATAGTGCGCATCCTAGACACTGGAACAATACTCAAGAATGGGTCGTACTTGAGTTCTATACGCCCTGTCCTAGATAAATGAGCTACACTTTCCCAAAATTCTCCCAATAGAATGAAGTTGAATATTCCCTTCCTTACTACCAGCCTGAAATGCTCATTTGTTTTCCAAAGTAACGTCTGCATATTTGATTGATGTGACTGAAGCTGCGCCGCGCCCCCCTGTCGGAGATTCGAGTCCTCCCTCGGGTATGGGTGTGTGTGTGTGTGTGTATGTTGTCCTTACTGTAAGTTACTTTAAGTTAGTTTGAGTAGTGTGTAAGTCTAGGGAACAATGACCTCAGCAGTTTGGTCCCATACGAACTTACCACAAATTTCCACTTTTGAAGCTGCACCCAAGTAATGCTGTTATCGAACGTTGCAGGGTTGCTATTCCAGCTCATCCACATTACGTTACATTTTTCTGTATGTAGAGCAACCTGCCATTCATTGCACCAAAGAGAAATTTTGTCTACATCTGCTATGTTCCAAAACGCAGAGACCTCAACTATCACACATAAGTTTTACTCTCAGGTTTGCCATAAAACAATCCAGGCTAAAGCTTAGTAAAATGCCGAAATTTATAAGACAATCACATACATATTAGTTTTTCGCGCCGGCCGTTGTGAGCGAGCAGTTCTAGGCGCTTCTGTCCGGAACCGCGCTGCTGCTATGGCCGCAGGTTCGAATCCTGCCTCGGGCATGGCTGTGTGTGATGTTCGTAGGTTAGTTAGGTTTAAGTAGTTCTAAGTGTAGGGTACTGATGACCTCAGATGTCAAGTCCCATAGTGCTGAGAGCCATTTTCTTAGTTTTTCGCGAAAAAGTTACCGTATTATATTGCTGGGATAGGTACACATTTTGCACTCTGTCTTCAAAAAAGAATGTAAATTAAGTAAATTTTTGTCGCGTCTGCGCGAGATATACTTTAGTATAATAGTCGCAAAATCTTCTTCGAACGCCGGATCGCTAAGTTCACACAACAAGATTTCGCCTTATGGGCTACACCGACCTATTACTATCCTAGCAACGCGTTTCTGAATTTGTTAGATGTCTATTGTTAAGCCTACTGGATTGAGACTCCAAACACTGGTGCAGTAGCCTGTTCTTGAGTACCCCGCACTTTCCAAGAACCCATCCTATAAATCTTAGTCTACCATTTGCCTTCTCTTATCCTGATTTTACATGACCATCTCATTTCATATTGCCTATTAATGTTACATTCATCCACTTAAACTGACTGCCATGCATCAGACTAAGTATATATAAATTTTGTCAAAGTTTTACTGCAATTCTTTATGATCGTCCAGTCGCGATACTTCCCAAAATACAACAGCATCATCAGCGAACAGTCTTAGAGTGTCGCTGATCCCATATAATAAACCGTTTTTGTATCGTGAGAATATTAGAAGTCCTATTACGCTTTCTCCGGACATACATTGTTCCATTCGTCTCTGTCGAACATTCGGCGTCCAGTGTAACGTTTTACTTTCTGTTAGTTCGATATTGCCTCAACCAGTCACACATTTGGAAGGTACACCGTATGATCGTATATAAATAACAATTAGTAAAAAAAATGTGCAAAACGTTAAAACATTGTCCTTATTTTCCCCTCTCGAACCATCTTTTTATGACTGACAATAAGTGACAGTACCAAAAAATATTTCTTTCCTAGCCACCGCCATCTTATCCAGAGATAATAATTTTTGGTGAAACAGAGACTTGATTTACGACTCCAGCCTTGTTATGTTTGTTATTGCTACGCATCTACATCCAACCACACTTTGTAGATCATCGCAGCATATTCTGGTATTTGCTTCCGTTTTACTCCATTTTAGTTTCCTTTTGTCCAATGAATAATTTTCTTCTTGTGTACACCCCACCATGCATTTTAAACAATTATTTTCTACTACATGAGTTCGGGTTTTAACTTGTTTAGTCGAACACTCAGCTTTCGGTTCCATCCACAAGAAATGAATCGAAACAGCGTTCGAGAAAAGTGTCCATTTTCCTTCGATTTCTGTTTGAGTTTCCGTGCACACTGCCAGATAGGGTCTACTTCTAAATTTGTTCAGCATATCATCCAGGTGTACGTCATATGAAATATAGCAACACGAATATATAAGACATTTTACTTGTTGATAACTTTATCTTTGACAACTAGTTTTGTTCTTAATGTAAGTACATACTTGTATACAAGATCGAGCGATTGTCTATAGACTTTGTATAGAGACAACTAGATACTTCGTCTCGTGTGCACACTTGAGTGCCTGGTTTCGCGAGATTTGCTAAATATGGCTGACCTTTTTGGGATCGCTGCTTGTGCAGTGATAACAATGGATAATGAAAGAAATCTAAAGAGTAGACGTTGTTGGAAACGTGAACTGATTGTGCAGGGGCCTTATTTCGACTACTTTGAAAGTAGAACGCAGCTGCTTTTTTTTAACATCAATCACTAATGCTTTAATATATTTTGGCCAGGTTTCCGATAATCAAGTAGTTCGTGTTGCGATTTTTATATTCGGAATTACAGACTTCCCACTAACATGACACTACGACAAATCTTCAGTCGCCTGCAACACTTTCTTTGGTCGCATCTTTATAAGTGATGTTTAACAGTATGAAAAACAAAAATAATAAAAGAAAGATGAAGCTTTTTCCACGTAACAAAGATAATAAATGGAGGCCATATCTAGCAACAGTCCACACTGTGAAATATTGCACAATATTGTCTAAGATCTGTCTCATGTCTCCCATTTCACACGGTAGTCAAAAGTTCTGCGATTTTGTTGCGTGTCTGTAGACCAATCTGTCTCAGTTGTCTATATACAAAATCGCTCGATTGTCTGTAGATCCTGTGTAGATACAAAAATCTCTCGACTTTGTACACTAGTTTGTACAAGGTCTTACTTGTCATTTCCCTTTAAATACTGCTGTCCTCAGCGATTGTTCTAGGTATTTTAGTGCTTCTCTCTTCCTTTCTAACGGTCACTTCCTCTCACAACGTCTCTTCCCACTCCCTCAGAAAACTCTTAAATTTTAGTATTATGTTGTTTAGACTGAATAGAACAATTATAATATAACAAAATGGTTTTATAACAAGCAGTAAACCTCCTATTCCTTAAAGAATAGAACTCTCATGTGTAAAACCTCACATCTTACGAACTATGTGTCGTACAGTGATGTAATTGTGCAGGTAAATGCAGCGATGCCAACGGCCTTGCCGCAGTGGAAACACCTGTTCCCTCCAGATCACCAAAGTTAAGCGCTGTCGGGCTGGGCTAGCACTTGAATGGATGACCATCCGGTCTGCCGAGCGCTGTCGGGAAGCGGGGTGCACGCAGCCCTTGTGAGGCAAACTGAGGAGCTACTTGATCGAGAAGTAGCGGCTCCGGTCTCGGAAACACATACGGCCGGGAGGACGGGGTGCTGACCACATGTCCCTCCGTATCCGCACCTATGGGCTGAGGATGACATGGCGGCCGGTCAGTACCGTTGGGCTTTCATGGCCTGTTCGGTAGTAGTTTATTTTTAAATGTAGCGGTTTATTTGGACACAGTCTACAAAATTTGTTGCGAATAGAATTATTAGTAAAGAATTTCAAATGGTTCTGAGCACTATGGGACTAACTTCAGAGGTCATCAGTTCCCTAGAACTTAGAACTACTAAAACCTGACTAGCCTACGGAGACATCACACACATCCATGCCCGAGGCAGGATTCGAACCTGCGACCGTAGCGGTCGCGCGCTTCCAGACTGTAGCGGCTAGAACCGCTCGGTCAATCCGGCCGGCAGTAAAGAAGTAATAGGTTAAAACGTCACGCCTGATGCCGCAGTGTTACTACACGAAGACGAAAATTTAGTAAGTGAGAAATCGTTTTCATTCCATCATTTTGTGGGGAGTGTATCAGCGAGGATGAGTATCATGAAGCTTAAAATTATGTATCACGTTTGCCGGAAGTCGCTACGTGCTCTCATTCTGAAATATTGGATGACTGTAGACTGGATAATTTGCGCGCCGTGAGATACGTTGCCCCAAGATACAGAGTGACAATTATTGAACGACATTCAAACTGCACTGTTGGCCGCGGGTATGATGGGAATTTGTATGCGCTGTATCGTTTGGATGGATTCGTCATTAAGCAAAATTGGCGCGTTTGGAGGACTGAGGGTCCGCATTTCGCGATCGAGAAGTCTCTTCACCGCCAATGGCTGATTGTGTGGTGTGCAATGTTCTGCCAAGGAATAATCGGTGCTATATTCCTTGATGACACGGTGACTACCGAAAAGCACGTGAAGGTTTTGAAAGATGATTTCATCCCCATTATCCAAGGTGACCCTTATTTCTACAAGATGTGGTTCATGCAAGACGGAACTGGACCCCATCGAAGTAGGAGCGTGTCTGATGTCCTAGAGGAGCGCTTTGGGAACCGCCTTGTGGCTCTGGGGTACCCATAGGCCACTGGCATGGGCCTCGCCACTGGCATGAGCCTCGATTGGCTGCCATATTCTCCTGATCTGAGTACATGCGACTCCTTTTCGTGGGCTATATTAAAGACAAGGTGTACGAACAATAACCTCAAAACCACTGCTCAGCTGAAAACAGCCATTCAGGAGGTCATCGACAGCATCGATGTTCCGACACTTCACCGGGTTCATGCAAAATTCCGCTATTCATCTGCGCTACTTCATCACCAATGACGGCAGGCATATCGATCATGTCGTAACCTAAATCCGAATATCTGTAGTGACGTTTGCATTTTGAATTAGTTTGTAACTAATTTACGTTTTTCTTCATGTAGTTCAAGAACTGCCATCCTGTATATACGCAGTTTCTAACTACAATACTTGACTTGTTGTGTTAGCTCTTAATGACATCAAGCATGAAGGGATGCGGGTGATTTGCAGCTGTCAGTGTGCTTTCGACTACTACCACACGTCCCATGCAAGCGCAAGAGAATGCCCCCCCCCGTCCCCCCCCTCCCCCCGTAGCATAATAGTGCTCCCACCGGCCTGCATCCATGGCTGGCGCGCTTCGAGCCGCCGATCACCTCGATGTCAGCGTTTATGGAGACGATCATCGACCCTGTGTAGCAAAAATGTGAACCACCCGAAGAGTCGACACGTTTTCATTGATCGACGGTCGAATCCTGATGATCCCGTGTCCACTGCAATCTTAACTGACGTTGTCGTTGGGTCAACATGAGAACGCGCACGTGTGATCTGCTGCGGAGCTCCATGTCCAACAGTGCACGATGAACGGAGTGCTCCGGAACACTTATGCGTGTACCAGCAGTGTGCTCCTTCGACAGAGATGCCACCGATCACCATGTGCCCTAATTTACAGAGCAGACAAGCCTGCGAACCCCTCATTCTGTGAAGAGTAGTGGACGCCCGACAATTTAGCGATTAGTGGTAGTTTCACTGTCCTACATCTTTCCGTAGATGTTCACGTCGGTAGCACGTGAACATTCTACTAGCGTCACTGTTTTCTGATACTCGTTCACAGACTCTGGTACAATCCGCCCTTTTTAAAAGTCGCTCACATCAGTGGATTTCCTCATTTCAGGCCAAATCTTCGCCAGGTTGATCCCTCCTCCACATCTGCTCCGCTTACACTCTTTTTGTTTCCGCGTCACGTGCCCGCAACGCCACCAAGCGGCATCCAACGTAGTGAGCAGTGGTCATAATGTTTTGGCTTATCAGTGTATGGTTGTCGTGCATATAAATAGCTATTGAAGTTAACAGACAAAACCAGTATGCGGGAATCTCCTGTATTTATGTTCAAAATGTGGTGACCCCTAATTGTAATATTTGTGGTATACAGGCGACTTGTTAATTACCCCCTACGGTGGAGCCCGCCCTGATTGATTTCGTTTTGTCGACGGTACTTTCGCGGATTAAATATGAACGAAATGACCTACTTCCCTTCAGCTGCCGGAGTGTATACTCGTATTATGTTTTTTTTTTTTCTAGATTCGTCGTGCTATGAAATGTCAGTATATTGAGAAGTTGACACGTCTTCCTGGTGCTTCCTTGGGAACATTGTGACTATTTATGCAGCTGTTTTTATACCAATTTATCATATGACTTAAAATTAATGAGTTGAACTCTACTTTCTAAACTGCAGAAAAATCACACACTATCATTAAGAAGTTATTATGTAGTGAACTCCAGAAGACATTTTCTCTAAAAATCTGTCTGTCAGACATTTTACGTCGTTGGGTAAAATGTCAAATATTTTTGTTTCGGCGAGTTTGAAGTCTGTCAGATCCTTACTAATGCTAAGTAACGTCCGGAGTGCGTTTTTATATCATTTCCGTTGTTGAAATCTGTTCTGTCTGAACAGGTATGTCCTATAGTTCAGGGGACAGACATTACATATTTTCTTTTCGGAATAAAATGTGGAAATACGTACTATGTTCCTTAATGAATAGTTTATACAAAGCTTTTATGCGTTTAAGACATTAACGAATGGATGTAGACGAAATAAGTTAATCTTTTAACCTTTGGATACTTTTCACCTCTAAGGGCCGCTATTATTCATAACTCAAAAGTTAGCAGAACGCTGTAATAGTCGTTTAGAAATATTGGCAATGTTCCATGGCCACTCGCAGACACGGTCAGTATCTATTCCTAGCACCACTACAGTTTGGCGCGTGCGACGTAAACTTTATATCGAGGGCTGTGGAGCTGCCTATAACCCACGTATCATACAGACAAGCCCTACACCTGCCTTCTGTTGGTGTGTGGATCGCCCTAGATCAGAGGAAAGAAATTTTATGCTGTGATGAATAACGGTACTCCTTATAGGTCTCCAACGATGACGCACAGGTTTAGAGAACGCCTGACAAATGTTACGTCTCTTTTGCGTATTGTATTACTAAGTGGCTAACTAGGTGCACGGTGCACGGTCTCAGTCGCACGATGCCTATCTAACGGCTTCCAGGGGGAACAAATATAATTAATGACCAAATTTCAAAATTTAGAATGCTGTCATAATCTGTTCATTACGAGGTATAATATTACCTTAAAAGTTAACACAATAAAATATAGTGTTCCCAGTTAGAAATGGCTCTGAGCACTATGGGACTTAACATCTGAGGAGGTCATCAGTCCCCTAGAACTTAGAACTACTTAAACCTAACTAACCTAAGGACATCATATACATCCATGCCCGAGGCAGGATTCGAACCTGCGACCGTAGCAGTCGCTCGGTTCCGGACTGAAGCGCCTAGAACCGCTCAGCCACCGCGGCCGGCTCCCAGTTAGAAACTGTGTATACGTCTTGAGAAACCGTAACTCACGTCGCGCAAAATAACCCAGACAAAATTCATACAATTACAGGTAATTGAAAATCCTTACTACATTTTTTTTTCGCTAATGCTCCCCACAAAATGATGAAACGAAAAAGTTTACAGCTTACTATATTTTCGCTACTCGCGCGGTAAAACTTCAGCATCGCGGATGACGTTTAATTTATTATTATTTACCACTAATTCTGTTCGCAACTCATTTTGCAGAAGCGTCCACTTACATCACTAAATGTACCCGCAATCATTGTGCGACACATACATGGTCCAGTCACATCAGTGTGACAAACGTCAATGTCCGATGTCAACGTGGAGTAACCACTCACAGAAGGCAGGACGCAGCACTGGTGGCGGTGTTACATTAAGCGTGACGGAGGGGCGCGGAAAACAGTGCAGTTGTTGTCGTAATGTGGAGACGGAGCGATTTATCTGACGTCAGATGGGCATGATCATTGGATCTGAACCAAGTGTGGAAGCATTGGCGAAACGGCTAAGATTGTAAACTGTTCTCGTGCCGCCGTCGGTAAAGTATACCCTGCATGACAAAATGGCGCTATCGAAAACTGGCGCCGAGGCAACTGTGACGCCCCACGAGCGATAAATGACGGGTGAACTTCATGATGTGTAATAGCGAATAACGTGAAACTGTTGAACGGCTGACCGCCCAGGTGAACCAAGGACGCTACAATGACCGTTCTGCGATCGTTGCTGCGTATATGTCTATCCAGCAGGCGCCTGGTTCATGCACCCATGCTGACTGCTGGCCGCTGCCCATCGGCGACGAAGGAATTTGCACACCAAAACTGCGACTGGATGTCCACTAAATAGCGACAGGTGGCCTTTTCAATTAAACCACGTTTTATGCTCCTTCAGACAGATGACCGTTAGCGTGTGCAGCTTGAACGTCTGAAAGTAAACACCTTGCAACAATCATCGGAAGGATCCAGGTCGGAAGAGGGAACGATATGGCGAGGGGGATGTTTTCATGGCTTTCCCTAGGTGATTTTGTGATTCTGAAAGGCATAATGGATCAACATAAGTATGCATGTATCCGTGAGGACCATTGTCAAGATTTTGATACATGGTCACATTAATGTGACTGGACAGTGTAGTTCAGGAGATGTGACGTCACAAACCTTGAACATAATTTCAAACCTTTTCTAAACTCTTTCTTGCTTGCATACTTAGCGGCAATATTTAAAACATTAACTCATTTATAAGGTAGTCAGTCATCTGAAGCTATTTTATACATAGGAATTCGATTGTTTAAAGAAGGAGGGGGAGAGGGTGACTGATAGTATCTAATTCCATATCCACATGTACATCTACATCATACTCCGCAAGCCACCTAGTGGTGTGTGGCGGAGGATACTTTCGGTACTACTATCTTATCCCTCCAGCCCTGTTCCACTCGCGAGTAGTGCGTGGAAAGAATGGTTGTCGGTAAGCCTCTGTATTGGCTCTAATATCTTGAATTTTTTCCTTGTGGTCAATACGCGAGATGTATGTGCGGGGAAGTGATATGTTGAAACTTTCTGGCAGATTAAAACTCTGTGCCGGACCGAGACTCGAACTCGGGACTTTTGCCTCTACATGGTAGAGCACTAGCCCGCGAAAGGCAAAGGTCCCGAGTTCGAGTCTCGATCCGGCACACAGTTTTAATCTGCCAGCGCACACTCCTCTGCAGAGTGAAAATCTCATTCTGAAGTGATATGTTGTCTAACTACTCCTGGAAAGCGCTGTCCAGAAATTTCAGTTGTAAATCTCTCCGTGATGCACAACGCCTCTCTTGTAACGTCTGCCAGTGGAGTGTGTTTAGTATCTCCATAACGCTCTCTCGCCAGCTTTACGATCCCGTGACGAAACGTGTCGCTCTTCGTTGGATCTTCTTTATCTCCTGTGTCAGTCCTATCTGATAGGGATCCCAGATAAATACACAATGCTCAAGAATCGGGCGAAAAAGCGCCTTATAAGCCATTTCATTCGTGGATAAGTTACATTGCCTTACGATTCATCCAATGAATCTGAATCTGGTATGTGCTTTCCCACTAACTGTTTTATGTGATCTTTCCACTTAAGCTCGTTCTGGATAGTTACGCCTAGATTTTTTACGGCAGAAGCTGTCTTCAGCTGTTTTTCATCAATAGTGTAGCGAAACAGTAGTGGATTTCTTTTCCTATGTATGCGCAATATGTTACATTTATTTACGTTTAGGGTCAATTGCCAGAGACTGCAGCATTCGTCAATTCTCTGCGAGTTGTTGTGCAAAATCTTACTATCTTCTGCTGTTGCTACTTTGATATAGACATCTGCATCATCTGCGAATAGCTTTAAAGACCATCTGACGCTTCCTACCAGATCATTTATATGTATTGTAAACAGCAACGGACCTATCACAATTCCCTGTGCTACTCCGAATGTTACCTTTACGTCTGTCGATTTAGTTACGTTAAGAGCGACGTGTCGCCTTCTATCTGCAAGAATGTCTTGAATGTAATCGCAGGTCTGCTCCGATACTCCGTAAGCTCGTATTTTTTCCATTGAACGGCAGTGCGGGTCGGTGTCAAACGCCTTACTGAAATCAAGGAACACAGCAACAACCTGAGCGCCGTTGTCCACTGTGCTGTGGATATCATGGAGGACCAGAGCTAGCTGAGTTTCGCAGGATCTCATTTTGCGGACTCCATGTTGATTTTTATAGAGATGATGTTCATTTTCCAAGAACATCATTATTCTTGAGCATAAAACATTTTCCACAATTCTACAACAGATTGACGTCAACGATATAGGTCTATAATTGTGTGGATGTGTCTTAGGGCCTTTCTTAAAAACGGGAATGACCTGCGCTTTTTTCCAGTCGTTAGGTACCTTTCGTTGCTCAAGCGATCTACGATAAATTACTGCTAGAAGGGGAGCAAGTTCTTTCGCATAATATTTATAGAATCTTATAGGTATCTCATATGGTCTTGAAGCCTTTCCGCTACTAACCGATTGTAGCTGCTTTTCGATTACGTCCGCTTCAACTACATTCCGTTAAAAAAAGGTTCGCAGAAGAGCTTCTGTAAAGTTTGGAAGGTAGGAGACGGATACTGGCAGAAGTAAAGCTGTGAGTACCGGGCGTGAGTCGTGCTTCGGTAGCTCAGTTGGTAGAGCACTTGCCCGCGAAAGGCAAAGGTCCCGAGTTCGAGTCTCGGTCGGGCACACAGTTTTAATCTGCCAGGAAGTTTCATATCAGCGCACACTCCGCTGCAGAGTGAAAATCTCATTCTGGATACATTCCGTTACATCTCTACCTGTATTACGCTGAGTAAATGTTTTTGACAGATTTCCTCTATTTAACCCTTTGTTGTGTGTCATCCTCATATCAGTCAGTCCGTTCACCTCCTCTTTGGTCTTCTTCTTTCCTTCGAGTCGTCATCTGATCTGTTCTCATGACATGGCCTACCACTAGTCCACTGTGCTGGACTTTCAGCCTACATACCACTAGTCCACTGTGCTGTACTTTCAGCGTATCTTCGAATTGTCTCAGTCTGAATCCTATCCCTTATGGTGCCTACATACGTGTCTCAGCCACAAGTAAATCTAGCCTCTTGCTCTGATTTTCAGTGGTTTCTGACATTTCCATGCTGACTTCATGACTGTCTTATTTCGTTTGACTTCGACGTTTAAGTTTCCGTCACATAGAATTCCATCTCCCGACCCGATTTTACTCGGTGATCTACCTCAGGTTATCGTTATTTGCCACAACGGAGTCGATGTACTTAAAGCGTTTCACGAGATGTACAGCATTCAGTGAAATGTTTAAAGTATATTTCGTTGTAGTTTTTCCTCCGGGAGAAATCTTGGACCTCTCGTTGCTTCGCTTGACTATGTCATGGCAGAGGGCATCAAGATATTGCCACGACTTATGCAACGTGCACCGTCGAAGAACGATTCGGGAATGAGCGTTGTGCGTATCAGCATAAGAGGGCATTCATTCATGCCGAATGGTCTGTGATGTGGAGATTTCACATACCTTTATGCACCGCCCTGCTCGGAATCCTCATTTGAAGTAGACTGAATATTTATGCAATGTTTCGTAACGCCAGACTACGACGTGTAACAACACTGCTGTCCCCGTTAGGTTTTCCTGGATAACTGGACACTCATTTCCGTTTCTGTGAGACTTTAGTGACTACAAGAATTACTGCTATTTTGAGGATGAAATATAGCCTTAACTTTCATCCTTATCACAGGTACCCAAGTCGCCCAATGTGGCGTCGATTGAAATACTCGGCGGCCGAACTTACCAGAATGGGGCCTCCCTTCCAACAATGCCATACATTCATTGTTTTCAAGACTATATTGACAGTGAATTTCAATCCAGATCGTTTTCACATGCCCCAATACAAGTTGGGATCTATGGAAAATCTCCGACTACATTTCCTCGTGTATATATGTCTACTTTATAAACCGTGCAAGAGTCATTGGATGCCGGGATAGGGAAGATAAGGATCAGTACTGTTTCCAGTATTTGAGACTATTGGGGATGAATTCTATGCGCTACTAATATCCATATTATCGTAATTATCCTGGTAAAATAACCACTGAAACTCGCCATTGTGGCAGCGACATGTTTTTTGCAAGGCCATGAAGTCTTTCACTCGAACTGGCGATATACAGTAGAAATCCACGATGTAGAGCTTATAGATACACTTTTGTAGCGTTTTTGCTCGTGGATGAGGTATTAAAATGTAAGTGTATTTTTGTTACTGAATAATGTTAAACCTCCATGTACACGCACTTATGTTCATAAATTAATGGGCGTTAGAGACCCACGAAACATGAGACACGGCTGTGTGGCTACTAAAACGTGTCCTGCAAAGTTTATAACATGTAAGAAAGATTCTGTGTGTACGCTACTTTTATCAGAGACTAACAAGTGGAAGTGAACACATCATGTTGTCTTCTACCAGACTCTTACGGGTATGTTACGTCGAACGTGGGACGAATGTGATCGTACAGGTAGTTTCAGAATTCCCATTGAAGGCTCCTAGCGGTTCAGGAGTAGACTTAACTGATTCAGTTTTGATAAGGTATCGAATCATTTCCAGACATTCCGCTTCACGATACATACACAGCGAAGACAATGGGCTCTTACCTGTGTGCTGCAAGTAAGTCCATGACACGGGCAATGTTTCGCCTACTCGGCGTCGATTTCTCTTGCACGTGACGAAGGCCATCCTCTTCACAGTCGATAATGCGGCGCCTCCGTGGACCGCCACAATAAATCCTCTCATCTACGTCTACATCTACGTAATTACTCTGCTAATCACAATAAAGTGCCTGGCAGAGCGTTCAATGAACCACCTTCGAGCTGTCTCTCTACCGTTTCACTCCTGAACGGTGCGCGGGAAAAACTCTCCGAGCCCTGATTTCTCTTATTTTATCATGATGATCATTTCTCCCTATGTAGGTGGCTGCCAACACAACGTTTTTGCAATCGGGAGAGAAAACTAGTGATTAAAATTTCATGAGAAGATCCCGTCGCAACGAAAAACGCGTTTATGTTAGTGATTGTCAGTCTAATTCACGTACCATGTCTGTGGCACTATCTCCCCAATTTCGCGATAATACCAAATGATCTGCCCTTCTTTGAACTTTTTCTATGTCATCCTTCATTCCCACTTAATGCGGATCCCACACCGCACAGCAGTACTCCAGAATAGGTCGGACAAGGGTTGTGTAAGGAGTCTCTTTGGTACTCCTGTTGCACCTTTTAAGTGTTCTACCAGTGAATCGCAGTCTTTGGTTTACTCTAACCACAACACCATGTATACGATCGTTCCAATTTAGGTTATTTGTAATTGTATTCCCTAAGTATTTAGTTGAATTTACAGCCTTCAGATTTGTGTGATTTACCGCGTAATTGAAATTTAGCAGATTTCTTTTAGTTCTCATATGAATAACTTCACACTTTTGTTTATTTAGGGTCAATTGCCACCTTTCGCCCCATACAGATATTGTATCTAAATTATTTTGCAATTTGTTTTGGTCATCTGATGACTTTACAAGACGGTAAATAACAGCATCATCTGCAAACAATCTGAGAGGGCTACTTAGATTGTCTCCTATGTCGTTAATATAGATAAGGAACAATAGAGGCCGTATAACACTTCCTTGGGGAACACCGGATATTACTTCTGTTTTACTCGATGACTTTACTATGAACTGTGACCTTTCTGACAGGAAATCACGAATCCAGTCGCACAACTGAGGCGATATTACATAGGCACGCAGTTTGGTTAGAAGACGCTTGTGAGGAACGGTGTCGAAATCCTTCTGGAAATCTAAAAATATGGAATCAATTTGACATTCCCTGTCGATAGCACACATTGTTTCATGAATATAAAGAGCTTGTTGTGTTTCACTGGACCTATATTTTCTGAAGAACTATAGTTTCTGAATCCGTGTTGACTATAAGTCAATAAATCGTTTTCTTCGAGGTAATTCATAATGTTCGAACACAGTAAATGTTCCAAAACCCTACTGCAAATCGACGTTAGTGATATAGACCTGTAATTCAGCGTATTACTCCTATTTCCCTTTTTGGGTATTGGTGTGACTTGAGCAGTTTTCCAGTCTTTAGGTGCGGATCGTTCTATGAGCGAGCAGTTGTATATAATTGCTAAATATGGAGATATTGTATCAGCATACTCTGAAACGAACCTGACTGGTATACAATCTGGACCGGAGGCCTTACCTTTATTAAGTTATTTAAGCTGCTTTGCTACACCGAGGATATCTACTTCTACGTATGTTTTTCATCTTGGCAGTTGCGAATGTACCAATTTCTCGCAGCTGTTGTAATCGAATGGAAATGTTGCTTGATGTCGGCGTCGTGAGTAATCCCAGACCGCTAAGTACAACACGTACTGACGACGGCTCCCTGTTCTTAGTTTGTGTGTGTATCGTGAAGAGGGAGATATGAAAGTGAAACGATTTTCGGACTTACTTTATATCCAAACGGTACATTCCCGGACATGAGTTCCTTATGAACGTTTATCTACTGAATCCTCTAGAAGCCATTAAAAGGAAGTTTCAAACACCCTGTAGATTTGATATGTGCAGAATCATCAGGAAGTACTGAGAGGTTATTGAGCGCTTGTAGCCAAAATTCGTAAGTTCCGCTGTGTGACTGCCATCGAAAAATTGGCCATGTGCGAGTAGGATTTGCGCTTTGGGGTTCCGTTCAAACTTAATTATGTGTGCAGCCAGTTTATCCATCCCAGGAATCGACAGTCTTTACGATTTTTGCCGGTTGGTGACACTGGCAAGATGTCGGCCCTGGGAATTCCAAGACTTTCGAAAAATGTTTTAATTTTAAGTCGGATAACAAATGAATTTTCCTGCGATATAATTACAAATTCACTATTTTCGAATTTTTCCCGTCATTTTCACGGGAAGCCTTGCTTCTTACCAAATTTTATGATTGTAGGTCAACGGGAAGTAACCTATAGTTTTAGATGAGTGAGTATGCGAGTATCAGAATGTGCGACATGAATAGCTTTATCTTTATTGCAGTAACTTAGAAACTTTTAGAAACTTACACTTATTATACCACCAAGAAATCATAGACCTTTTTATGTGACATAAATTTCAACGTGGTACGCCTACCCTTTCCTGAGAAAAAGGACTTTTAATAGTCGGACAGATAGAAAGACAGATAACAAATTGATCCTAAAAGGATACCGTTTTTACAGACCGAAGTACGCAACCCTAAAAAGCCAATACAGTGCATTAGTGAAACAGCTTAAATCATTTCTATTGAAATTTATTTTCGCTTAACCATCCAATCTTCTTGTAGAATAATTCGGGAACGAATGATCGTTACTTCAAATGCATTCTCATTCCTAGGAGGCACGTGTTTCCAAACGTAGTTTTTGAATGAATACCACGTTGAAGAACTCCAGTGCACTGTGTCGAGTTAAGAGCTACAGTTGAATAGTAACGTGTACTGTTGTTATCTCGCCAAACATTGCTGTCTACCCTTCACTATTCGGCTATGTGCTTCTTAATTACAGCACTGCAGATGTTTTTATTATCCACTCCTGGTTACACACATTACCCGACGTATGTTCATTAGGGAACAAATATATTCAAGGCTAATTTGGACTTGCTTTATGATTGGATTATTCCTTCCCATTATGAGAAAAACCTTTCACGGAGAAGTTTGAGAAGTCATACAAACATTAACCTTTCTCCGGACGCATGAAAAGTGAAGATGAGGGAAGAAAAAAATAAGTAATATAAAGAACCGGTACGCCTTGGAAACTGGTTTTGCTGTTTTCTTCGAAGGCCACTTGTTGGTATTGCTGGTGATACTGTTCACCTGTTTCTCTGGTACGAACGCCACTTCAGGAAGCGTATGTGTGGTTCACACGGTGCTGAGGCGTGTACTTCTTCTCTGGTGCTGCTGTTTTACGACATGAATTGACTGGACGCTCTCCACATCGCTCTGTCCTGTGCCTTTTCCTTAATCTGCCGGCAAGTTCGTCCTATTTTAATGTCATCCAATATTCGAAGCCTTCTGGTACCCCTCCCCCTACCAATATTTTCTTCCATGACTCTTTGTTGCACCCAATTTCTTCGCAGCATATGTCCAGTCAATATGTTTTCCGCATTCTAGTAATTTCCTGTCCGCTTGTATTCTGAGATGCTTCTTCGTTCCTCATTGTGTTCCTTCATTTCACTTTAAGTATTTTCCTTCACAACACATTTAGAACTGAAGCAAGATTTTTTCCTCTTTGTTTTTCATTGATGCACTGGCATATAATTTCATACTCCACACAAATCACTTCACGAATTTCTTTTTTTCTTCTACTGTAATTCTTTTTGCTGTCAACAAACATGTCATCTTTTCAAAAAAATTTTTGCCCCTCCACTCCTTATTTCTTCCACACAATTATAATTTTCTGTCATCAAGCGTTCTAAGTACCGAAAAGATTTTACTTGATGCAAGGTCTTTCCTTTATTTATATTTTGACAGAATTTCCGTACATCCCACTTTCATCCATATCTAACAAGATATAATTAATCTGTTCTTTTCTGTTACTTTCCTTCTTTATTTTTCCAAAGTCATCTAAAGCTTTCAGACTTACATTCTTAATCATATTCAACTTTCAGAAAACAGCAAACATTTCATCTTTTCAAAAGGTCTTTTATCCATAGCTGTTGTATTCATTATTCTGATATTTTGATCCTCTAGCTGAATTTCACAGTATTTCTTCAATAGTTTGCGAGAAGGGCTTTAGAACTGTCAGTGGCTAACTTTACCGCATCCCATTTCCTTACCACTTGTCTTCTTTAATATTCTTCAGCCTTGCTCTATTTATGCTACTAGGGAGTATGATCCTTACCAGCATCTGCATTAATCTAATTCCTTAACGGAAAATTACATTATAAAATGAATAATTATTATGTTTGGATATGTACTCCAGTGATTGCTGACTTAGTATTACTGTCGTCAGGTGAGGTGAGAGTAGCTTGTTTTGCAAAACAGTATTGCTGGAGATGTGTATTAAAAGAGGTCATTATTCCACGTGACAGCTCTAAAAGGTTTTAAAATAACCGTTGTGAAATAATGATATTTTTTTTAAAAAATAGAACAACTGTTCTGGAATAATAAACTTTTTAAATGAAGTTGGAAAGAAAAATATAGGTACAAAGAAGGTAACTACAAAGAAACCATGGGTAACAGAAGAAATACTTCAGTTGGTCGATGGCAGAAGGAAGTACAAAAATGTTAGGGAAATTCAGGAATACAGGAATACTCGCTGAGGAATGAAATAAATAGGAAGTGCAGAAAAGCTAAGACGGAATAGCTGCATGAAGAATGTGAAGAAAACGATAAGAAATGATTTTCGGAAGGACTGACTCAGTATAAAGGAAAGTCAAAAAAATCTTCCGTGAAATTAAAAGCAAGTGTGGTAACATTGAGAGTGCAACGGGAATTCCATTGTTAAATGCAGAGGAGAGAGCGGATAGGTGGAAAGAGTACATTGAAGGCCTCTACGGGCGGGAGGATTTGTCTCATGTGATAGAAGAAAAAACAGAAGTCGATTTAGAAGAGATAACGGGATCTAGTATCAGAACCAGAATTTAAAAGAGCTCTGGATGACTTAAGATCAAATAAGGCAGAAGGGATAGATAACATTCCATCAGAGTTTTTAAAATCATTGTGGGAAGTGGCAACAAAACAACAATTTACGTTGGCGTGTAGAGTGTATGAGGGTGTGGATATACCATCTGACGTTCGGAAAAATATCGTCCACACAGTTCCGAAGACAGCAAGAGCTGACGTGCGAGAATTATCGCACAATCAGCGTAAAAGCTCATGCATCCAAGTTGTTGACAAGAATAATATACAGAAGACTGGAAAATAAAATTCAGGATGTGTTACATCACGGTGCCAACGGCCTTGCCACAGTGGCAACACCGGTTCCCGCCAGATGGCTGAAGCTAAGCGCTGTCGGGCTGGGCTAGCACATGTATGGGTGACCATCCGGTCTGCCGAGTGCTCCTGGCAAACGGGCTGCACTCAGCCCTTGTGAGGCAAACTGAGGTGTGACTGAGGAATCTCGTAAACTGACATACGGCCGGGAGAGCAGTGTGCCGATCACATGCCCCTCCATATACGATCCAGTGACGCCTGTGGGCTGAGGATGACACGGCGGCCACTCGGTACCTCATGGGCCTTTCAAGGTCTATTCGGACGGAGTTTTAGTTTTGTGTTACATGACGATTAATTTGGCTTTAGGAAAGGTAAAGGCACCAGAGAGCCAATTGTGTCGTTGCGGATGATAATTGAAGCAAGACTAAAGAAAAATCAAGACACGTTGAAGGGTTTGTCGACCTGAAAAAAGCGTTCGACAGTGTAAAATGGTGCACGACGTTCGAAATGCTGAGAAAAATGGGAGTAAGCTATAGGGAGAGACGTGTAATGTACAATATATACAAGAGCCAAGAGGGAATAATATGCGTGGACGACCAAGAATGAAGTGCTCGGATTATAAAGGGTGTAAGGCAGGTATGTAGTCTTTCGCCGCAACTGTTCAATCTGTACATCGAAGAAGCAATGATGGGAATAAAAGAAGGGTCAGGAGTGGAATTAAAGTTCTAAGTGAAAGGATGTCAGTCATACGATTCGCTGATGACATAGCTATCCTGAGCGAAAGTGAAGAAGAATTACATGATAAGCTGAGTGGAATGAAGACTAACTACAGAATATGGACTGAGAGAGAATCGAAGAAAGACGAAAGTGATGGGAAGTAGCAGAAATCAGAACAGCGGGAAACTCAACATTGGGATTGATGCTCACAAAGTAAATGAAGTTAAGGAATTCTACTACCTAAACGGCAAAATAACCAATGACGGACGGAGCAAGGAGGACATTAAAAGCAGACTAGCGCGGCATGAAGGGTATTCCTGATCAAGCGATGTGTACTAGTATCAAACAAAGGCCTTGAAGAAGAAATTTCTGAGAATGTACGTTTGGAGCACAGCATTGTATGGTAGTGAAATATGGACTATGGGGAAACCGGAACAGAAGAGGATCGAAGCATTTGAGATGTGGTGCTACAGAAGAATTTAGAAAATTAGGTGGATTTATAAGGTAAAGAATGAGGAGATTCTGCGCAGAATCGGAGAGGAAAGGAATATGTGGAAAACACTGACAAGAAGAAGGGAAAGGATGTTAGGACATATTTTAAGACAACAGGGATTGGCTTTCATGGTACTAAAGTGAGCTGTAGAGGGTAAAAAATGTAGAGGAAAACAGAGATTGGAATACACCCAGAAAATAATTGAGGACGTAGGTTGCAAGTGCTAATCTGAGATGAAGATGTTGGAATGGGAGAGGAATTCGTGGCGGGCTGCATCAAACTAGTCAGAAGACTGATGACTCAAAAGAAATAATAAAAAAAAAACTACGTCGGGTGTGGTCCCAGCAGCATCAAAGTTAATTTTCATCTGTCTATTTATTTATGTATGCATTTATTTCACTGGGCAAGATTAGGCCTTCATTTAAACAGACTTCTTCACGGAGTAAACATTACAATTGGAACGCGCTATTATTGGAATCTCCCTTAATTGTCCAGTTCTGTAACTTATTAACATTAAGAAATTTTCTCATTTAAGCCAATCCGCTTGTAATCTCCAGGTGCATGTATGAGACCGTCATCATCCTTCCCGTCCTGTTTAAAGTACCAGTGAAATTCAAATGAATGATGGAATGTTTTGCGAATCCCCATACATGCGTCCATTCTGTTCTTTGTCCAGTTTAACATGGTTTTATAAGAATGATATGCTAGTTACATTTTTCCTCGTACTATTAAGATGGACAGGATCTAAGTAGTTATTCTTTTAAATAATGGTAAAAGCCATATTTTTAGCTCGTTCTACGTACTTATCTTGTGATTATTAACTTTGAGATTCATAGTAGGATAACGCAAAAATCTGGTTACCTTTAATTTTTAGGAATTCGGAACGAGCAGTGTTGAAACCCCCGCCAGGCTCTCTTAATTTTGATTTCTGTAAACGACACCATGTGGTAGTGTTTCCTAAAAGGCCACAGTTGGCTTCCTATCTCTTAATTGTCGCCCTGGTACTTCACTACCTTATTTAAAAATGACGCCGATGTTGAGTGAACGTTGTCCCTCCATCTCACCCCCCCCCCCTCTCTTCCCCCCACTCTCTCTTTGTGTGTGTGTGTGGGGGGAGAAGGAGGTGTTGGTTGGAGTGGTGGGTCAGTCCACTATGGGAACTCCATTAAACTGTTAACTTCCCAACTCTGGCTTGTCCCAATGTAGTCTCTAAAAAGTAGCATGAAAATTGTTCCTGTACAGGGTGTCCCGGGAGGAATGGTCAGTATCCAGGAATAGGAAGGAACGATCATTCGAAGCAAAAAAGTCGTGTAAACATGTGCTCTGCAATACATATGTTAAGAGCTATAAGTGCTTCTTCATCTTCGATATGGTGAAACAAAACTCTTCTATTGAAACTCTTTGCTTTCCATATTTTAGGAGGCGGCAGTACAGACCAAAACAAGAAAAATTCTTTGGTTAACATAGGCTCTAAAATGAATACTGTAACAGTTACGAGCTCTTGTTTAGTAGAAGAAATGTGCTGTATAGTAGCGAAGATGAACTGCTCATAGCTTTCAAGTTATTTATTTTATAGCCCATGTTTACTAGACACCTTTGCTTTGAATGATCGTTCCTGTCACATCTCTGGAGATTGACCATTCCTCCAACGACACCCCTTGTATTCGTCCTTTAATTTACGTTTTGTGGTTTTATTGTGTGGCGATAACAACGTGACATGGAGCTATTAAGAACCTCATCGCTGCCACAAGTGCATGCCATCGCCTCGATATCACTTCTTAAACCAACACGTGAAAATTATAAGTAGCGTATGATTGCTATGCTTGAGCTTTCCATCTTGCTGTCATCGTATATCTGGAATGTAGTGAAACTGAGAAACTGCCTCATTAAAGTGTGAGAGGACCGTTAGTGTTCCCGGCATAAGCCATCGACGTAGCGGACAACACTATTAGCCGTATGGACTCTTCGAAGACGACGCAGTTGTATTCAGATAAACCATGTCGTCATAAAATTGTTACGAAATTCTGAAAGACATTAAGGTTTCAGGACGTAGTGCGAAGACTGGCAAGCTCATCCTGAATATAAGTAAATGTTATGTATCGGGGAACACCATAAGATAGGCGTCTTGCGTCAAGTCTTCAGTGCAAGGAATGAAACAAATTATTTCCTCCAACCTGCTTCTCGTGGTAATGAACGCGAAGCTATATTGAGAGAAATTCGAACGTATTGATGGATACTTATTGTCTTTCTTCCCGCATATTGTAGAAAGTGAAGTCAGTTGGCTCTAGAAAATACCGCTAAATAAAAGGCTAGTGGACATGATGTAATTCCATAAGAATTGTTCAGTCATTGGAAAGAACGCGGTGAAAGCGTTGCCTTCAATATTTCAGCAAATATGGAGAACCGAACATTGGCCAAAAGACTGGAAAAGTTTAGTATTCATTCTGATTCCAAAAAAAAAGAGTATTTCTAAAGAATTTTCGAATCACCGAACAGTCGCACTTATCTCACATTCCAGCAAAGTCATCCTTAGAACTTACAAAATGGACTTAGCCGGTATATAGACCGAAGCTACCCGATGAACAAACTGGATTTCGTAAAGGAAGAGGGACCAGAGAGCAAATTTCCAACATCCGATAGATTATCGAGAAGGCAAAAGAATTGCAAAAAGATGTGCGCTTTATTGATTAAGCTGAAGCTTTTGACTATGTCGACCACAATAAATTTTGGGGAGTTGTCAAAATCATAGAACTCCCTGATTACGTCCAAGTCTTCATACGGAATTTTACTCTGAGCAACAAGCCACAGTAAAAACCTTATATGGAACATCTAAGTGGGTCAAGATTAAGAAAGGAATACGGCAAGGCTGCATATTGTAGTCTTATTTATTCAGTCCGTATGCAGAGGACATTATGAGATTTGCCAGGATAGATAAAGAAGAAAGCGGAATAAAATTTGCTGGCATAAATGTAAGTAAAACCTTAAATGTGCAGATGATACTATCCTTATGGCAGGAAGTGAGGAATAGTTAAAGGTTCTCGTACTGAAGGTGAAAGAAAAAATGAATGCTGAATGTCAAGAAAATGAACATTATGGCAACTACTACTTGAAGGAGAGAGGAGAAACAGTGGAGGTAGTTTCTATGTTCAGTCATCTCAGCTCACAGATTTCTGCTGTTGGTGATTGCAGGCACTAAATCAAGAGACGCTTGTTGCTTGCTAGACAGAAATGTCAAAACTTGATAATGTTTATGGAGGAGAGACAAAACTTAAACGACGACGATCCGTATACTAAGGGATATGGTCTTCCCATTTGTGATGTACGGATGTGAGATCTGGACCCTAAGAAAGGCTGAACGGGTAGAATAGACTCCTTTGATGCGTGATGTTGGAGGGTACTCCTTAGAGTTCCATGGACCGCAGGCAGAACGAATCGATCAGTACTATAGTAATTAAAACCATACTGCTCCTTGAAAGGTGTTGTACCGATTCAAAAACTGACGTACTTTGGACGTACCATAAGAAGATGTGATATGCTGGAAAACACGATAACGCTGGGGGAGATGGAAGGCACAGGGAGAAGAGGCAAAGGATGAGCTGGGTGGTTGGCACCGCAGGAGTAATGGATCCTAACCTGGAAGGTACAGGACAGAACAAATACAGTCTATTAAGTGAGACCGTCTTCCTGCTAACCAGTAGAAAAATGTATTTGACAACAAACCAAAAAATATACATGCATCACACATGAACAAAAGAAAATGCCATTGCAATTAATAATACGTCCAATCACCCGCAGTGTCGATATATAATCGCTTGGCGTCTCCGACGCATGCTTGAAACCAAGTTTTCCGCGTATTCACGTGGAAGATACCTCCAGATGCGTCGAGTTTGCTTTGACAGCTGTTTCAAAGTTAATCTTGCTTGCGCTTGACGCTATGTTTCACGAAAAAAGGTTAATAATCAATTTTTCCAATTTTGGAGTCACTTTACCGGTTGAACCACGTTCTTCAAAATCATCCACGTTGTTAACCAATTTAGGGCGTATTTGCAAGTTACTTTGAGTTCCCCATACATTTACACCCCGCGGCATGACTTACTTTCCGACCTTTGATGTGGCCACAGAGGAACACAGCCTCAAAACGCCACGCGTGTCTCTTCATGTGTATCCCAGTCAAGAATGCAAAGTAAACTAATGCTTTATGGACATTGAATGAATGACAAGGATTCCCCTTATTGGACTATGAAAGAACTAAGGCGATATCTTTTACCATCTGTGTATAATGCAGACCACGCTTTTACTTAACAGACAGTAGGTGTACTTTAATACATAGGGTCACGGAGAGTCGGAATTGACTAAACGGCTGGAGGGAGGGAGGTGGGGGGTGGTGAAATTATCGTATGGCATTATCGGGAGCCTGGTGAAAGTCTTTCTATTTGGTCCACTTCAGCGACTTGCGCGTCGTTGAAAATGGGATGAAATGATTCGGACAATACAAACATTCAATTCCGGAGCGAAGAAAATCTCGGACCCGGCCAGAAATCGAACCCGAGATCCTGCGACCTCGAGATAACGACGGTAACCACTAGACAATGAGCTGAACTGCGTACCGGGGAGGGAAGGGAGCAACGATTCTCTTACACCTTGTCTCCTCTGCCATACACTGTTCGGTGATTTTGTAGAGTTTGGATGCGTATATACCGAATCATTTGTTCTGAAGACTCCATGTTGCGATTTCTTTCCAAAACAGTCGAAAATGCCGATACCGACAGCGGACTACATAACGCTTACGTAGGCTTCTCATTGTCCCAGGAAGTTCCTTGTAACCAAGGAACGTCCTTGTGTTTGCTGCTTTGGAGAAGTGACATGCAGCATTAATATTTCATTCCAGTTAAAAATTTGTTGACTATCGCTTGAATGAATGCAGCATCGATTACCGATAATGATGTCATTCTCGTTCTTAGGCCGCACTCCCACAACATTCAACTCTTAGAGTGTGTTTTATTATGGGTAACAGAAATTTCATATGAAATCGGATGCTGCATGTTATAACGGAATGGCGACTGTCAAGTTTCTCCTTTCAATACGTAGTCGTATATTTGGGCTAGCTGCAGACAAACCCGGATGCCGCAGTCGGTAGAAGGTGGCGCTACCCATTTCTATTTTGTCCAAAATTTTATATAGTATTTTCACTTTATGTTACACTTGTGTGAAGTGACTCAAGTGTTGAAGCAAATCGCACTGGTCTGATTTTAAAATTGACAGCAAAATGAAATGTCCGACACAGTATTCGAGAAGAGGAGGTGGTCGTAGAAGATAATTCTGAATCAATCATTCTGCACCAGCAAGCAATAAAAGAGGTGACCTAAGAAGATGAAATGCAGTATCACATGAACATGTTTTTTTTGTTAAGAAACTACTTACAAATATCCCTTGTAACAGCGTAGTAATTTTTTTGCGGACACTAATTTCTCCTTTGTGAATAATAAAAATTATTTGTTCGAAAATATTCGCACACCTTTTATTGTCCATTCCAAATAGATTAACCATGTAAGTAATATCGTTTAGTACCTCTTTTGATAATGTAACTGCGGCGTAGTTTTCCTGCATGTTTGATATACTAAAGGTGAATTTTTTACTCATACTGCCCGATGCACATTCACTAATTGTTGCTGGGATCTAGGGCGAATTTTTGCGGCACGCAGCTACAACTCTAATCGTCCCAAAGAGTTCTATGGAGTTTAAGGTCGGGGCTGAGCGGGAGAATCCAGCAAATCAACTCG